>NC_057796.1:283086569-283166760 GCF_018294505.1 Triticum aestivum | reverse complement strand
GGCAAGTGGGCGAGTGGGGATTAGGGTTCCATGGGGGAGAGAGGGGGGCGCTGGGGTTGGTCTTATCCCCACGATGAGGCCGGCGAGGTGGTCGGGGTCGACCTCGCCCCTGTAGCAACACGGAGCAGAGGAACGGGAAGGGAGGGAGCGAGTGCTGGGGGGTTAGGTGGGCTTGCTGGGCCTCCAAGGCCCAGGGGCAATGGGAAGGTTTTTCTTTTATCATTTTCTTTAAATAGTTCTACTTAATTTTTGTGCACTAAAACACTTTACAAGAAAAGTTGGGTCAGCACCATAATTGGTTATGAAAAACTTGGCACACTTTGAACATTTTTGTTTGCATGTTTGAGAAATTTGAATTTTGGACTTTTAAATTGTATTTGAATTCGACTTATGCCTTGGATCAGATGAGGATTAGCAACAGTAAGAGTGATGACCTGGCATCATTAATATGAAATTACTATAGCTTAATTATCCGGGCGTCACATGTGCCCTTAACCCGGCTCCAGCTATAAGCATTTCAAGCTATTTTTACTTTATTCATTACTCTCATATACTGCACTCTCCTTATTATCTTGCCTTCTTCAGGTGGACTCTCCTTTTTGGAACAATAAGCTTCAAGATAAACCGGCCAAAAAGGCCAGGGCGAAGACCAAGGCTTCAAAGAAGACCAAGAAGAAAACAGATGTAACCAAGCAACTCACCCTGGATGATGAGTAGGAGGTAGAACTTGATTCTCTTGGCTCCTTTTTGTACATCTTATTGACGCTGACCCCTCTCAGGATGACGCGGAGACTAGCCATGCAGATGTTGAAGAGGTAACTATTATTTCCTCCGACTTAGAGCCCTTGCCAAGATAGAAAGTTCGGCAAGTGACCTGGAAAGTAAGGTTTTCTCACCCTTTAGCTTACTTGGATCCAAACTTTATTTTGAAGAAACAACAGCATGTAACTCGACGTACAACCCGGAACAGCGGAGGTGGAGACCTTCATACCGGCTTACCCAACACGCCAGTCCCTCGCAAACGCCGAAAAGAGGTGCCTCAGAGTTCAATCCTCTCCTTTCCAAAGGCGGGTCTTAATCGTCAACCCCTTAATCCTTCCGACTCAAATTATCAGGGAACTTCTAATTCATCCTCTGGCGATTCTACTGGAACTCAACTGCCTGCCTTCAAGATTGCCCCTGGGCAAGAATACTTTATTTGTTTGACTAACACCCTAAGATGATATACCCACATCCTTATATGTCTTCTTTTCAGCGGTATAGCTAAACCAAGCAAGAGGTTGAAGATAAGCAAGTCGGCCGAAGATCCCAAGGTCAATGAGCCAGAGAAACAGACACCAGCATTGGAGGTTTCAAATCAGAACCCTGAAGACACTGTTAGTGACCTGCCGCCAGAGACCCAGGACACCCCCGTGGATCCAATGAACTCTGACCCGGAAAGTGCTAAGCCGCCAAGCCCCACTAAGTCTGCTATAGAAGATGCTGAGGATGTCGTGGTCATTGGTACTGGTTATGCAGAACCAGGAAACCCCACCGTTCTGGCCAAGCATTCTGCCATGGAGGAGCTAGTTGAAAAGAACAAAGCCAAATTTGACATTGCAAGCTACTCAAACTTGGATGTCAATGAGTTATATTCCGGCTATCTGAACCGCCTGCATACCAGTCGTGATCTAGAAGCTGACTTGGTGAAGAGAATGCGCCAAAAATATGAGGTATAAGCACCTGCCTCCTCTGTATATATAATCATCCAGCCCCAAGTCTTATTCATAGGAAAGAACATGTTGAGTATGGTTAAGACTTTATCCATGTATCAATGCAAATTTTGAGTCATAACCCACATGAGCCGGCTTATCTTGAGAAAGATAAGCCGGGTCACCCTTGGAAGGATGGCTTCAATTCTTAGCCCTTAAGGGTTGGCTTATCTGAAAAAGATGAGCCGGTTCTTCAGAAATGTAATTTGAAAAGAGCTTCCTCGTACATTAGCCCCCAAGTGCCAAGTGTATTGCTTGCAATGTGCTTGGGACTTGTTTTGAAAATTATGCCATGACTGTCGTACTTATATTCTTTGACTCGCATTTGCAGGATGCCTTGGGCCTGAATGAGTCCCAAGTGGTGGAATTGAAGAGGAGGCTTGAACATCAGGAGGCTAAAACATGCAAAGCTGACTCCATGCTGAAGCTTAGCCTGGAAGAAGGCGAGGAGCTAAAAGCCGGATTTACCACAGAGAGATCCGGCTGGGAGAAAGAGAAGGCCATCTTAGTAAAGGGCAGAAGCTGCTGAAGCGTCCTTGAAGGAGACCACTGCAGAGCTGACTAGCTTAAAATGCCATATTTCTCAGATGACATATGCTACCTTTGGTAAGTAACTCTTAACATTTTAACCTTTCCCAATCTTTTAAATTTTAATTCACCTAGCGACTTATCAATATGTTTGCTCAACAGGCCTAGGAGCTCCAACCTTGGCCAGGATATGCTTGTGAAGCTCAAAGCCGTGTACACCTTGGTGGAACAATTATATACTGGCACTCAACGGACCATAGCGGCTATCTCCCACAGCAAACAACCACCCACACTCATCAGGGAGGTACTGGACAAACTGCCTGTCATGCCCCAAGGACTGGAAGAGATAAAGCGATCATCCGCCCGAGCTGGCGCCATTACCGCTCTGAGCCAGGACAAAGCGTGGCAAGCGAAATTAGACCCGGCAGAGATGGCCACTGGATGTCCGAGCCTAAAATAAGATGGATCTCCTTTCGAGAAGACGGGCTTTGCCAGTTGCGTGAAAGAGATGCATCCATTGGCGTGCAAACTGGCTGAAGAGACTGATTTATCCAAGTACCAGGCATCATACACCATGGAAAATGCCAAAGTTAAAGCGCTGGCTTATGAAGTTGTGGACCTCATCCCTCCAACGCGTAAGCATACCTTTGCTCCTGATGTTGATCCATCCACATTTTTTGATGATGAAGTTGTATTCAAGGACTTAACTGGCATCAACTGGACATCACCTGACTTCCAGATGGGCGAAGAAGAAGAGCTGGAGCAGGATGAACCAGAGTCATCAACCCGCCGTGATGAAGGCAACTGATCTTAGGCGCCTCTTAATCATGGCTTTAAGAACGATATGCTGAAAAACACTTAACTTCAATTGGCAGGTCCAATGTGGCCTTGTAACAGCCTAGATTTGCAAACAATTATCTCTCATGCCATCGTGCATGTTTATATTTTGAATGCTTAAACCGCCGATCTGATTTTCATGATCCGCCGCTTGTGCTTATAATGTCATCAATCATGTGGGCCAGATCGAATATTATCGTACCCCCTGGACACAAGGAAAAAGCATGTGCCCTAGCGGTTTAAGCCAAGGCAGGTAACAAATCCTAATATAATAGTCTTTGATAGAAATACTAAAGGCTATCTAAGCCGGAAATATGCTGGCGACTTAAAGTCGAAAGCCAGGGCGGTTTACCAAACCCTGAATATTCATATCATCATGGAAAAACATACATGTAGATTAATATCATGGTAACTCCTTTGATAATGATAAGCCATAGACATGAAATATCATGATGTTTGATTTCTCGAGGCAAATATCCTGGCGGCTTACAATCCGCTATCAGGGCGGGTTACCAACCCAATATGCTCAATTATGAGTCATATAAACAAGGCTACATGGCCTGAACTGCACCAAATACACTTGAGTAGAAGAAATCGTTGATGGACGCAAATCCAAAATGTCTAGAAGAAAAGAATTTCAGAAAAAATCAAGTGCTTTTATAGGCCGCACAGCTTTAAAATTCAAGTGCTTTCATGGGCCACACAACCACTAAGATCCGAGTGCTTTCATAGGCCGCACAGCCTTAGAGTCATCCTCGCTCACTATAAGCCGGCCCTCACATGACAAATCGTCGTTTTAACCTTAACAAGTTCAGGGTCTTAGTTAAAAGATTGACTGTTAAGAGTACGACGGGTCATTCAGGATTACCTGGTGGAGTAGCATCATGTAGACAGGCAGGTCAAAACTTAGTTTTGGCATGGAAGCCAGTCAAGTGGGTATCAAAGCTATACTCATTGAGTAGGAAACCCCCAAGCGACCTCTGGCATGGAAGCCGATCAAGAGGGTGAGAATAGATATGCTCATTGAGCAGGAAGCCCCCAAGTGACCTATAATATGGCATGGAAGCCGATCAAGAGGGTAAGAATAGCTATGCTCATTGAGCAGGAAGCCCCTAAGTGACCTATAATATGGCATGGAAGCTGATCAAGAGGGTAAGAATAGCTATGCTCATTGAGCAGGAAGCCCCCAAGTGACCTTATTAATAAACAATAAAGACTCAAATACTTAGAAGTGAAACGACAGAGGCCCTGAATTATAAGGGATGCCGGCTTTACTATATTGATCATAATATATACATTGATGAAAGTATGTACAACACAAGAGCCGGTGGCTCAAGTGTAATAAGGCCGAAGATGAGCGATGTTCCAAGGCCAACGGGTCTCATCCTCCGATGTGCGCGAGTCCTTGTGTTCTCGAATATCCATGAGGTAGTATGACCCATTGTTCAAGTTCTTGCTAACCACAAAAGGTCCCTCCCAAGGTGGGGATAACTTATGCATGTCTGTTTGATCTTGGATCAACCAGAGCACCAAATCGCCTTCTTGAAAGGTCCGGGTCTTAACCCGGTGGCTATGATAGAGACGTAGATCTTGCTGGTATATCGCCGAACGAGCCGCTGCAAGGTCACGCTCCTCATCCAACGCATCAAGAGCATCCTGACGTGCTCTTCATTAACAGCTTCAACATAAGCCGCCACCCAATGACGGATATCACTTGGAAGAACCGCCTCTGCCCCGTAGACCATGAAGAAGGGCGTATAGCCTGTTAACCTATTAGGAGTAGTATTGATGCTCCAAATCACTGAGGGCAACTCCTCCACCCAACAACCCGGCGTTCGCTGTAAAGGAACCATAAGCCGGGGCTTTATACCTTTCAAGATTTCCTGATTGGCCCTCTCATCTTGACCATTAGACTGTGGGTGAGCCACAGATGAAATGTCAAGACGAATATGCTCTCGTTTATAGAATTCTCTCATAGCACCCTTAGACAGATTAGTGCCATTATTAGTTATGATACTGTGAGGGTAGCCGAAATGGAAGATGACTTTCTTAATGAATTGAACCGCCGTTGCCGCATCACACTTACTGACCGGCTCTGCCTCAACCCACTTAGTAAACTTGTCAACCGCCACCAAAAGGTGAGTCTTCTTGTCCTTAGAGCTCTTGAAAGGTCCAACCATATCAAGCCCCCAGACTGCAAATGGCCAAGTAATTGGAATCATCCTCAATTCTTGAGCCGGCACATGAGCCCGTCTAGAAAAATTTTGACAGCCATCACACTTGTTAACAAGATCCTCCGCATCAGCATGAGCCGTCAACCAGTAAATCCATGACGAAAGGCTTTAGCCACAAGAGATTTAGAGTCAGCGTGATGGCCACAATCACCTTCATGTATTTCCCTTAGAATCTCATGACCCTCTTCAGGAGAAACACAACGCTGGAACACGCCTGTGATGCTGCATCGGTGTAACTCGCCATTGACAATAGTCATAGACTTAGACTGCCGGGTTATCTGCCTGGCAAAAATTTCGTCCCCAGGCAACTCGCCCCGGGTCATATAAGCCAAGTATGGAATTGCCAATCAGTAGTAGCATGGAGAGCCGCCACCAACTGTGCCTCTGGGTCAGGAATAGCAAGATCCTCCTCTGTCAGCAACTTAACTGAAGGATTATTCAATATCAAGAAAAACATTGGGGGCACCGGCTTACGCTGAGACCCCAACCGGCTTAAAGCGTCAGCTGCCTCATTCTTTCTACGATCAGCGTGCTCCACATGATAACCTTTGAAGTGACCAGCAATATTGTCAACCGCCCGGCGATAAGCCGCCATGAGTGGGTCTTTAGAATCCCAAGTGCTAGAGACCTGCTGAGCCACCTGATACGTCTCCAACGTATCTATAATTTTTTATTGTTCCATGCTGTTATATTATCATTCTTGGATGTTTTATAATCATTTTATAGTCATTTTATATCATTTTTTGGTACTAACCTATTGACATAGTGCCAAGTGCCAGCTACTGTTTTTTTGCATGTTTTTGTACATCGTAGGAAATCAATATCAAATGGAGTCCAAACACCGCAATTTTTTTTGTGGATTTTTATGGACGAGAAGACCACCAATGGGTCAAAGCAGCACCTGGGGGTGCCCCGAGGGGGGCAGAACCCACCAGGGCGCGCCTGGGGGCCCAGGCGCGCCCAGGTGGGTTGTGCCTACCTCGGTGGCCTCCCACACCCCCCTCTTTACCCTATAATTTCCCAAATATTCCAAAAACCCTTGGGGTTAACCTAGATCAGAAGTACCGCCACCACAAGGCTCTGTATCCATCGAAAACCAATCTAGACCCTGTTCCGGTACCCTGCCGGAGGGGGCATCATCACCGGTGGCCATCTTCATCATCCCGGCGGCCACCACGATGAGGAGGGAGTAGTCCACCCTCGGGGCTGAGGGTTTGTACCAGTAGCTATGTGTTTAATCTCTCTCTCTCTCTCTCGTGTTCTTGAGATGTCATGGTCTTGATATATCGCGGGCTTTGTTAATATAGTCGGATCATATGGTGTTTTCTCCTCTCTATCTTGTTGTGATGAATTGAGTTTTCCCCTTTGAGATTTCGTTGTTATCGGATTGAATACTTTTATGGATTTGGGAGCACTTGGTATATGTCTTGCATATGAATACTCGTGGTGAAAACGGGGTATCGTATTGATTCACTTGATGTATGTGTTGGCATTCAACTTGCAGATTCCCGAGGTGACATTGGGGTAATCTATGCATAGGGGTTGATGCACGTTCTTGTCTTTGTTTCTCCGGTAGAAATATTGGGGCACTCTTTGAAGTTTTTTGTGTTGGATTAAATATTATGAATCTGAATTTGCTTTGGCGTTATTTTAGTACGAACTCTTGGTTAGATCGATCGGAAAGAATAGCTTGGTGTTATTTTAGTACGGACTCTAGGATAGATTGATCGGAAAGAATAGCTTTGAGGTGGTTTCGTATCCTACAAGCGATTCTGTCTTATGTTCTCCGCTAGATAGGAACTTTGGAGTGATTCTTCATCACACTTTGAGGGACGGTTATATGATCCAATTATATTAGCACTGTTGAGAGATTGCACTAGCAAAATTACGGACCCTAGGCCTCATTTTCAAGCATTGCAATACCGTTTTTGTGCCCGTTTACTATTTGCTACCTTGCTGTTTTTATTTATTCAGATTATAAAAATATATTTCTACCATCCATATTACACTTTTATCACCATCTCTTCACCGAATTAGTGCACCTATACAATTTGCCATTGTATTGGGTGTGTTGGGGACACAAGAGACTTTTTATTATTTGGTTGCAGGCTTGTTTGAGAGAGACTATCTTCATCCTACACCTCCCACAGATTGATAAACCTTAGGTCATCCACTTAAGGGAAAATTTCTACTCTCCTACAAAACTTTGTGCTTGGAGGCCCAACACGTGTCTACAAGAATAAAGTTGCATAGTAGATATCAAGCTCTTTTCTGGCGCCGTTGCCAGGGAGGTGAGTGCTTGAAGGTATATCTTTATATTTTGCAATCGAATCTTTTAGTTTCTTGTTTTATCACTAGTTTGGTTTATAAAAGAAAACTACAAAAAAATTGAATTGAGGTTGCATCATATTATTCATCTTTATAATATCTTTCTTGAAAATGATGCATCGGAAAATTGTGCTCAATTGATAGAAGAAGAGTTCTATAAAATGTTTGGCATAAATGATGAGCATGATTGCAATGTTATTAGTATGAATACTTTGTATATCCATGATGCTAATGATATGCAAAGCCATAAGCTTGGGGATGCTATGTTTGATGAAGATGATATTTTTAGTCCCCCAAGTTTTGATGTGCAAATTTGTTATAATGATTGCATGTCTCCTATTTATGATGATTATAATGATGAAAGTGGATTTGGAGAGGTCATGACTTTATTTAGTGATGAATCCACCATTTTGGATGAGGCTTCAATTGACTATGATAACAAAGTTGCTATCTATGATCATTATGGTGACAACATGTATGCTATAAAGAATAATGATAACCATGAAACTTGTCATCATGATTTTATTTTTCACTCTCATGATAGTTATTTTGTTGAGTTTGCTCCCACTACTATTGATGAGAAGAAATTTACTTATGTGGAGAGTAATAAGTTTTCTATGCTCTTGTGTCATGAAAAGAATGCTTTATGTGTTGGTTATATTGTTGAATTTCTTCATGATGCTACTGAAAATTATTATGAGGGAGGAACTTATGCTTGTAGGAATTGCAATAATATCAAGTTTCCTCTCTTTATGTTGAAAATCTTGAAGTTATGTTTGCTTTGCCTTCCTATGCTAGTTGATTCTTGCTCCCATGAATTGATTGCTCACAAAATCCCTATGCATAGGAAGTGGGTTAGGCTTAAATGTGCTTTCCATGTGTTTCATGATGCTCTTGTTATGTTTCATTTCTTATCTTCTATGCGAGCATCATTGAAATCATCATGCCTAGCTAAAAGGCATTAAAGAAGAGCGCTTATTGGGAGACAACCCAACACTTTTACCTACTGTTTTTGTGTGTTCACATGATTATGCTACTGTAGTAATCATGTTTTATTGCTTTTGTTTCAATAAAGTGCCAAGTAAAGCCTTTGGGATAGTGTGGATGATAGTTGACTTGAATCTGTGCAAAAACAGAAACTTTTGCTTCCAGAAACAGAATTTTTCAAATTCACTGGAGCGTCAAAAAATTCTGAATTTTTTACAGATGATTTATATACAAATTATCTACGTGGTCCTAATTTTTCAGAATTTTTGGAGTTGCAGAAGTATGACGAATATTCAGATCTTTACGTATTGTTCTGTTTTTGACAGATTCTGTTTTCAGTGCATAGCTTGCTTGTTTTCTAGTTTCTATAGCTTATATTGCTCAATATAAATTGTGGAAATGATGAGGTACAGTAGGCATTGTGTGAGAACAAATATGAATCTTGTCTTTGACAGTACCAAAGTGAAATGGTTTGCTCTTTATCATACTAACCTATCTCACGAAGTTCCGTTAAGTTTTGTGTGATTGAAGTTTTCAAGTTTTGGGTGAGATATCAATATGAGGAGAATAAGGAGTGACAAGACCCTAAGCTTGGGGATGCCCAAGGCACCCCAAGGTAATATTCAAGGATGATCCAAGCAACTAAGCTTGGGGATGCCCCGGAAGGCATCCCCTCTGTCGTCTCCCAACATTATCGGTAACCTCACTTGGAGCTATATTTTTATTCATCACATGATATGAGTTTTGCTTGGAGCGTCATTTTATTTTTATTTGCTTTCTTCTATTTAGAATAATGTTTTGCGTCTTTTATTTCAATAAGAATGTCAAGGATAGCCTTTACCATCACTAATGCAGGATGCTGCTAACGCGACACTACGATCAGAGACCCTTCGACGAAACTGTGTGCGATGCCATAATCGTAAACAGTGGTGTAAAATAACCGTCAAAAAAGGTGCAAAACGTTTGCAATGGAGGATGCATCAAACACGGTTCATATTTTAGTTGCATGTGCGATGCAGGGCATACGGTTCAGCTCAATTAACTGTTTGCGATGAGGAGGAACAAAAGAAACGGGCAGCCAAATGAAGGTGTGTGCGATGTACAACATACGGTTCACTCGGATGAACTGTTTGTCATTAGGCAAGAGAACAGAAACAGTTCAATATAACAAGATGTGTGTGATACGTGGCAAACAGGTCTGTAATCAGAAATGTGTGCGAAGACCGATAATAACGCAAACGTTTGCTTCTAATAAGACGTATGTGATATGCTCTGTCTACACAACATCTATTGGCCATTGTGGGATGGGCGGTCATCCGGATACGCCAAAAGGATGTGAAGAGGCATTCCTATCAGCAAGGACTAGCTGTTCCATCAGTAGCTCATGTAAGAAAACTATCAAGTTAAGTGTGCTCAAGCTGGAGCAGCCATCGGATGGGTGACTGGATGGGAAGTTGTGTCGATGTTAAATTAGGTGATGGGATGGTTCATTTCGGTCAAATGACCGAAATGCCCCATTCCCTCAGCTAATTTAACCTCAAGGTCCTTGTTTTTTTAACACATGTTAAAAAAGGTCCACCGCATTACTTTTTGACAATGTGCGATACGTGGCATACAGTTGATCCATCTGCTATTTGTGATGAAATAGGCCGTGTGTGTTGTGGGCAAACGCTTGCTAGTATTCAACCGTTTGGGATTGATGAATTCATCACCGACGGGTTCCCTAGTGTGGTCCGTGTTCATCTGATCATCATCTACTTCTTGTGCTAGCTCGATGCTAAGTTTCCATTAATTGATGGCGTTTTATGAACAGGCCACCGTTTCCCGCCATTTCCTCACCTGTTTCCCGCCACCCTGCTATATTGTGCATAGGGGGCGCGCGACGCACGAAGGAGACAAGCGCAGCCTGTAGCACATCCACCTTTTCCAAGCATGCCAACCCACCAAAGCGCTACCTCTGCCATCAACCTCGTCGACGAGGAAAACGAGCAGGCGCCACGGCCCGTCGAGGCCGAGGCGCTCCCCAGCAACGCAATGGACGATGCCGTGATGCGCGTCATCGGCAGGGTTGAGCAGACCTTTGGCGCATGGCGCTTGAGCGCCGCGGATCAAGATAGGCATGTCAGCGCCGACAGGCTGCAGCTCGCCGCACAACATGATCGATGGCGCGCTGCAGAGCAAGCTAGGCGCATCCGCGCCAATAGGCTGCGGCTCACCGCACGACGAGACCGTTGGAGCGCCGCAGAGCGAGAGGTGCGGCGGGCCGCATAGTAAGAGCGGATCCATTGGCGATTCCCTGCTGTCGACATGACGTCGCAGCTGGGTACACGTCCCGTCAGTACCCCCATTCCTCGCCAGGAGTGGGCAGAGGCCCTCAGCGCCATACTTGCACTAGAGGCCGGCCGCGCCATACTTGCACCGGACGCCCTCCACGCCGTTCTCATGGGTGCCGCCGTTCGCCTTGTCCGCGGCCCACTGGATGCCAACGCGCTGGTCCATAGGCTCGACTGCCTCCTTGGCCCAGGTGTCCACCTAGCGCAGTAGAGGAACATGACCGTCGCATCCTCGAGCTGGTGATCTCCGATGAAATAGCCAACTTGGAGCTCGAGATCGCGCTCCAGATGTACCGCGAGTGTGTCGACCGCTTGGACGAACGCCTGCACGAGTTCAGGCAAAGCCAAGAGCTACCCTAGGCAAGGGCTGCTGGTCATGGTCTCATGGACGTGTTTTATTTTGAAAAGTCGTTTCGACGTGGATAGCTATGTATTCACATCAATCATAGTATTGCTTTGTTTATTGCTCTGTTTCAATGTGTGTACTCTGTTTTCCATTCTTATATGTTCTGTTTTAATGTGTGTATATACGCTTTCCACTTTGTATATGTGGATGATAACAGCTAGATTCAAATTAGTATACAAAAACAGATAGAAAATGGAATTCATAATATATATATATATATTAATTGTTCATTAGATCATCACAGAATATATATATATATAATATCATCACATATACGTGATGATACTTAACTACTAGGTACAATGCATAAAATTGAAAACGAACAATACTAAAACTAATAATCCCTCTTGGGGCCAGTATTCCGGCAGCCCCTCGCCAGCAGCTCCCTGGTGCGCGGCGTCTTCCCAGTGCGGAGGCAGTAATCCGACTCCTCCGCCTGGCAGCGCTTGACGTACCGATCTGCCTCTTGCTGGCGGACGCGCGTGGCCGATCTTGCCATTTCTTTGGGCACCCACCGGAGCTCCTCGTCGGTGGCATGCTGGAGCATATCGGCCCACCTCCACACAGCGACGAGGCGCCCAACGCCTATGGCCTTCCTCGCGAAGTACCCGTCTTCGTACACCTCCTAGGCACGACGACGCGCCCGCCCCCAAAGCTCCGCGGCCTCCTTTTTCCAGGCGGCATCACGGGCTTCACAGACCACCTGGTACCTGGCTTCCTCCTCCGCCATCTCCTTCTTGAACGCCACTTGCCTGGCTTTCTCAGCCGGCGGCAGCGACTTCCACAGACAAAGATTGTACTGGCCCCAAAACCAATCCAAAGTTGGGGGGTCCGGCGCAACCTCGTTAGGCGGCGCATAGGGGTCCTCGTCGCTGCTAATCGAGTGAGTGTCCTCGGGGGGCAGCGACTCCTCGTCGGCGCGTGGGAAGACCGGCGGCGCCATGGCAGAGATTTGGGAGAGAGAGAGAGGGCGAGCGAGGGGAGGATGTAGATGAGAATACAGGCGGGACGACGTGAGCAAGGTAGAATTTATTGGCGGCCGGAATCTAGATCGACGGGGACAGTACACACGCCGGTCGCCGGAATTTATGAGTACTGTAGTTTGAATTACACACAATTTCCGCAGCAAATCTGTGTGTGAACATAATAGCTGACGGGTTTCCAATATAGAACCGTGTCTGATTAATGATCCCCGCCAATCACCTACCAAACCTCGAGCCGCGAGATAGAGTGCCAATCGTGTGGGGGCCGGTTGTCTTGCCAGATCTTTACATTTTCTTTTTTGAATACCAGATATTTACATCGTCTGATGATTTTTTAACTCGCACACAAGTACACAAAAATATGATTTTTCAAACCGTTTTGGTTAGGAGTTGCATGTAGATGTAGTTCAAATTTGAATTACAGACATTAAATGGTTAGAAAATCACTTAAATGTCTTTTGAAGGTCAAATGACCCCTGAAATTTACCAAATTTTCACATGACAGTTGCACGTTAAACGTAGGAAAAATTTGAAGGCCGTAAGAGGAAGCTATCTCCCGTTCGTCATCAAACATGCATGGTTCCCTCTCGGAACCATGAACCTTCTAGCGAGTTGCTCCGGTTTGTGAGGGGCGTGTGTCCAAACGTTCGTCAAACATGTCAATTTCTTTACCACATCATCTTGGTGGCATGACATTACATCAACCAAGGTTTCATGTGTTTCTGATCATTTTTCTATTTTTTGAATTAAAATGCCATGTCACTCCATGCATACGTATGCATGTGTCCATGTCGTGAGACCAATATGTTTGAAAATTCCTTCTAGTTTACTGCACATGGAATTAACTCGCACACAAGTACACATATATGATTTTTCAAACCGTTTTGGTTAGGCGTTGCTTGCAGATGTAGTTCAAATTTGAATTGCGGTCATTAAATGGTTAGAAAATCACTTAAATGTCTTCAAAAGGTCAAATGACCCCTAGAATTTTCCAAAATTTCACATTACAGTTGTAGTAGTGCACGTTAGACGTAGAAAAATTTGAAGGCCGTAAGAGGAAGCTATCCCCCGTTCGTCTTCAAACATGCATTGTTCCCTCTCGGAACCACAAACCTTCTAGCGAGTTGCTTCGTTTTGTGAGGGGTGTGTGTCCAAACGTTCGTCAAACATGTCAATTTCTTTACCACATCATCTTGGTGGCATGACATTACATCAACCAAGGTTTCATGTGTTTCTGATCATTTTTCTATTTTTTTGAATTAAAATGCCATGTCACTCCATGCATACGTATGCATGTGTCCACGTCGTCAGACCAATATGTTTGAAAATTCATTCTATTTTACTGCACATGGAATTAACTCACACACAAGTACATTGATATGATTTTTCAAACCGTTTTGGTTAGGCGTTGCATGTAGATGTAGTTCAAATTTGAATTACGGTCATTAAATGGTTAGAAAATCACTTAAATGTCTTTAAAATGTCAAATGACCCTTAGAATTTTCCAAAATTTCACATTACAGTTGTAGTAGTGCACGTTAGACGTAGAAAAAAGTTTGAAGGCCGTAAGAGGAATCTATCTCCCGTTCATCATCAAACATGCATTGTTCCCTCTCGGAACCACGAACCTTCTAGCGAGTTGCTCCGGTTTGTGAGGGGTGTGTGTCCAAACGTTCGTCAAACATGCCAATTTCTTTACCACATCATCTTGATGGCATGACATTACATCAACCATGGTTTCATGTGTTTCTGATCATTTTTCTATTTTTTTGAATTAAAATGCCATGTCACTCCATGCATACGTATGCATGTGTCCATGTCGTGAGACCAATATGTTTGAGAATTCCTTCTAATTTAGTGCACATGGAATTAACTCGCACACAAGTACACAGATATGATTTTTCAAACCGTTTTGGTTAGGCGTTGCATGTAGATGTAGTTCAAATTTGAATTATGGTCATTAAATGGTTAGAAAATCACTTAAATGTCTTTAAAAGGTCAAATGACCCTTAGAATTTTCCAAAATTTCACATTACAGTTGTAGTAGTGCACATTAGACGTAGAAAAAAATTTGAAGGCCATAAGAGGAAGCTATGTCCCGTTCGTCATCAAACATGCATTGTTCCCTCTCGGAACCACGAACCTTCTAGCGAGTTGCTCCGGTTTGTGTGGGGTGTGTGTCCAAACTTTCGTCAAACATGCCAATTTCTTTACCAAATCATCTTGGTGGCATGACATTACATCAACCAAGGTTTCATGTGTTTCTGATTTTTTTTGGAATTAAAATGCCATGCCACTCCATTCATACGTATTCATGCATATGTGTCCATGTTGTGATACAAATATGTTTGAAAATTCCTTCTAGTTTACTGCACATGGAATTAACTCGCACACAAGTACACAAATATGATTTTTCAAACCGTTTTGGTTAGGCGTTGCATGTAGATGTTGTTCAAATTTGAATTACGGTCATTAAATGGCTAGAAAATCACTTAAATGTCTTTAAAAGGTCAAATGACCCCTAGAATTTTCAAAAATTTCACATTACAATTGTAGTAGTGCATGTTAGACGTACAAAAAAATTTGAAGGCCGTAAGAGGAAGCTATCTCCCGTTCGTCATCAAACATGCATTGTTCCCTCTCAAAACCACGAGCCTTCTAGTGAGTTGCTCCGGTTTGTGTGGGGTGTGTGTCCAAACTTTGGTCAAACATGCCAATTTTTTTACCACATCATCTTGGTGGCATGACATTACATCAACCAAGGTTTCATGTGTTTCTGATTTTTTTTGGAATTAAAATGCCATGTCACTCCATGCTTAATTGTGTCATAGCCGTTAGACCAATATGTTTGAAAATTCCTTCCAATTTACTGCACATGGAATTAAATCGCACACAAGTACACGAAATATGAGTTTTCAAACCGTTATGGTTAGCTGTTGCATGTACATGTAGTTCAAATTTCAATTACGGTCATTAAATGGCTAGAAAATCACTTGAATGTCTTAGAAGGTCGAATGACCCCTGCAATTTTCCAAAATTTGACATGGCAATTGTATTAGTACTACAAAATTTCTCGTTCATTTAAAACACCATCCGTTGGCACTTTATTCCAAATTCGTCTTTCACAGCTAATAAAAAATATCTACAACATCACACAGTTGTTTTCTAGGAACCGTTTGCGATGAAAATATCAGGGTCTATTTAAGTCTCTCTCCTTAAGCTTCGCCGGCTCGTCTGCTCTAGTGCCGGCAATCCCCGAATCCACGAATCCCGATCCCCATTCCCGCACCCCCTTCTTGCAAAGATGACACCGTGGAAACGCTTCGTGAAGGCCCTTACGATGGCCGCGTCCCCTCCGAGCGCCGCCGCCTACGCCGAGAGTGCCGCCACATCCGCATTGAGCGCGACCGCTTCCGCCGAGAGGGCGTCTGCGGCAGCCGACAGGGTAGCTGCAGCAGCCGAGACGGCTGTAGCAGCTGCTGCGACGGTGGCTGCAAACACCGAGAGCGCTCGAGCTCCCGTCCGTGCCGCTGATGTCGCCCTGGCCCGGGTCGAGGCCATCCACGGCAAGATCGAGGCATGCCAAGATATTCCAGGCCACCTCGGACTCCAGCATGCAACCCATGTGTGAAAAGGCGGCGGTGGCCATGGAGCACCTGCTTCCTCATGAGGTCGCCGAGCAGGAGCTGGAGATGCAGGAGGCGGCGGAGATCGAGGAGCGCCGGGAGGAGGAGTTGCGCATGGCCGAGGTCGAGGTAGAGAAGAGTCTGTCCGTCGAGGAATCGACGGTGGAGTACCAACGCGAGCTCTGGCGCAGCCACTACTACGAGTACTACAACCTTGAGGGCGGCGCCGAGGACGAGGATGAGGACGCGGTCGACTTCAGCAGGGGGACGCGGAGTCCACCAACGGCGGCATGTCGCCAGGACAAGTCATCGATGTCTCATCTCACACCGGCGATGCATAGGCCGGCGCGGCGGCGGATTTTTAATTATGCGTACTTAGGCTTTGTTTTTAATGCTGGTCTTTTGTTAGAGCAATGTTTAGGTCAACTGGCTCTATGTAATTACTAAAATTGCTCGATTCAGTAAGTGTGGTCTGTCTGCTGTACGCTCTTTTGTGTGCTCAAATTAGCAAGCGATGTTAAATTATGCAATGACGTACCCGGGGAAATTTCCACCAAAATTTGAATTATCAAACTCATCCCATGCGCGTAAAGCAGAAGAATCATTTGCGATGCACACAATCGTTCAAACTGAATGGTCCGACGGCACCGCGCGCGTTCAAAGTGAATGTGCCCATTCCTTGAGACCAAAATTTGAATTATCAAACTCATCCCATGCGCGTAAAGCAGAAGAATCGTTTGTGATGCACACAATCGTTCAAAGTGAATGGTCCGGTGGCAACGCGTGCAAAGTTTCCCTCCACATTTCCAAAATTTTGGCCTACCGCCAAAATATCTACCCCCGCCCCTTCCCCACCCCCTTTTCTCCCCGACCACAAGTCACATTTCCCTTGTTTCCTCCTTCCTTCCTTGCTAAGCTATAGCCGCTTCCTCGCTCTCGCCGTCTCGCATCCTACCGCCGGGGTCGCCATGGTCTTCTTCAAAGACATCTCCAGCGGTTCCTCCTCCGGCGACTACTCCTTCACCACCCGGGTATGCCTCTCTTCTCTCTCTCGGGCTACGACTTGGAATGAAGAATTTTTACCCTGAGGTCGATTTGAGTCGTTTCTTCCTCTTGTAGCTCCCTAAGACCATCAGTGGCAACGAATGGAGCAGGCTGGCTAAAGATCTATCTGCTCGTAGTCACCATCAATCACCATGCGTGAAGCTAGTTGCGTTTGATTCTATGGACAGTGGGAGGAAGTTTCTAGCATGTGCAGAGAAGGTTAGACCCTCTTTCGTTGTTACAAATCATTTGTTAGATGTGATTCAGACACTGTCACGGTCCCAACCCATTCATACCACACCTTCAACCAAACACATCCTAAGACAGTGTCACAGTTTGTACCTAGTATCTTAAATTGTTGCCATCTCATCAGCGGTGTCATTAGAAAATTATTTGGCACCGCTTCAGCAGTTTGTGCAGCCAACTTTGGTCCACACATCCGAGCAGCCAACCAGTAAAATACTAAATCTTTATGGCACGAAGGAACTAGGCATCGGAGCAACTACGTGCTCCGGAGTCCGGGTCCCTGATTTTTTTCCGCTGCATCGGCTCGCCAGTGCAGGGCACCGGTGCGAGATGTAGCAACAGTTATCTTTACCCCAGTTTTGGCATACATAGTGGACGGCCTTAGTGCTATTAGTTCTATGTTACTAAATTTGTGCATGCACACACCTGTTAGTATCAATTTTCTATCATCCAAACACTGTCGCTATGCTGTTGCAGTTATATTTACCTTCCTCATAAAATGTTCAATTTGTTATTTATTGTACATGAGTAAGAACTTGTAGCGTAGTTGTAGTTAATTATAGCTTCTGATGTTCCAGAATTGGGTTGTTGTCTCAGTACCAATTATTTCATTTGCACATTGATCTTTTTGAGAAGATATGTCATAATTAACATGCTTCTTCAGTTTTTCAAAATAAGCATTGGTGATTTTCTATGTTGCTATAAACCCATTTCCCCTACAATTGTTACTGATCTAGTTTTAAATATTATAGGATGAACGGAAGTGTTCTTACTTGGAGTGGGTTGATCAAGAGTGGCCACAGTCTTTGAAGATGTGCCTAACGAAGCTCTAGAGCATGTATGAGGAAGTGAACACACGTAGGCTTAGAGAAAGTCTTGTCAACGCTGAAGCATATTTCAAGATGCGGGATAAAAAGTTGAAGGTGGAGAATGAGCTCAGATTTTTAAATCAGACTTTGCTAAGATGGTGTTGGTGAAGGAGGAGGCACTTTCCCAGTTGGCCCGTGCAAAACGGGTTCTTATTGAACTGAAAGCAGAGGTGGATAAGACGAGCCTGGATGATCTCGATTAGGGAAATGAATATATTGTTCTTATGAAGTTGAACTAGCTATATGTTGTACTGTGCTGTTTTCATGTAGCTACCGTACTGTGATGTTATAATATATTTATGTGCCTGATATGAAATTGGCAAACAGCTGTTCAATATGAAATGTGAATTTACGGAATACTGGAATTATTAATTGTAAACTAATAAACCTGCTAAATGTGTCATGGACCTTTGCAAACGGTTCTAGCAGTAAAAGCGCTTGCGATGGATAGCCCAATGCCACACAGTTTTCTTCATCAAATCGCGTGTGATATAGTTGATAAAAGAAAACAGTTAACCAAGGAAGACCGTGTGTGATATTTACACCTTTCACACACAAGCCTACACATAAAACTGTGTGGGATGTACGTCCGAACGGAAACGTTTTCCCTGGATTGACTGTGTGGGATGTACATAAGAACGGAAACGTATTCCTTGGATTGACTGTGTGTGATATACATACGAACGGAAATGTTTTTCTGGGATTCACCGTGTGGGATGTACATACCTACGGAAATGATTTTCTCGGATTACCATGTGGGATGTACATACCTACGGAAATGATTTTCTCGGATTGCCGTGTGGGATGTACATACCTACGGAAATGATTGGGTTTCGATGCCTCGCCCGACCGCAAACGGCCCCAGCCTGGGTCCCAGGAGAGCCTATCCCCGACGATTTCTTGGTCATGTGGGAAGGACACCCTATCGCACGCACTCACTTGGCGACAGTTCCAAATGCCGTCGCGGAAAGGGGTTAAAAACCGTTTGTTTAGGACCGACGCGCACCAGTGCATGCTTATTTTGCAAGTCTACATGTTGTTGTTTAAAAACAGAAAGTTTGTTGTCATTGTCTGAATTCTTCTGGAAAGTCAGAACATGATAAAATCTTGAAATTTTTACACAACATGCTATGACAAATTTTCTACAGTGTTGTAATTTTTCAGAAGTTTTTGATCTAGGGAAGTATGAAGAAAATTGCACTCTTTACAATCTGTCCTGTTTAGACAGATTGCTGTTATGTTTGCATTATTTGCATATGTTTGCGTCTTTAATGATTCTATTTAAGGATATGACTATTAAATATGCAGAGGCATTTAGTATGCAATGTTGAATAATAATTCTAGTGATTTGCTACAGTAGAGAATGATAAGGTTTTTGCATTAGTTTATACTAACTTACCTCACAAGTTCTGTTGAGTTTTGTGTGGATGAAGTTTTTAAGATTTAGGGAAACCGCGATATAAAAGGAATTAAGGAGACACAAAATCTCAAGCTTGGGGATGCCCAAGGCATCCCAAGATAATATTTCAAGAAGTCTCAAGCATTTAAGCTTGGGGATGCCCCAGTAGGCATCCCACCTTTCTTCATCAACAATTATTGGTTAGTATCGGTTGAGCCTAAGTTTTTGCTTCTTCACATGAGTTTTGCTATTCTTGAAATGTCATTTTATTTTGTTTTGCTTGCTTTTTTTAATAAAATTCTTAGATCTGAAGGTTTTGAAATAAAATAGAGTCCTCAAATAGTTGCCAGGGAGGCTAGGTAAGCGACACGCACATGGCGTGCTTTAGTATTTTTGAAGAAATTCTCTCTTGCTTCACTTAAATTAATTTGAGAGAAAGAAATATTATGCTCATGATCTTCACTTATGTTTGTTTGAGCTTATCAAAAGCAACACATGAAAATTAGTTCCAAAGTGATAGATATCCAAGAAGAATATAATAAAAAAGTTCATGAAGATCATTGGACAAAATAAACTTGATTCCTCATAATAGTTTTGAGATATGATGACGTGGTATGTGAGTCATGTTGATGAGTAATTATGCTTTAGTAAGAATATTGGTGTTAAGGTTTGTGATTACCTATGCAAGCACGAAAGTCAATAGTTAAGCAATGAAATTACATCCTACTTGTGGTGCATTACTCGGTGTTAATTATGCTCACTCGCTTATGAGATTATTCGTTTCTTGGTTGGTCGTTTCTCAATCTTTTGCTAGCCTTCATTTTGCACTAAGTATGATCACTACTTGTGCATCCAAAATCCTTTAAACCAGTTTTGCCACATGAGTCCACTATACCTACCTATATGCGGTATTTCCGTGCCGTTCTAAGCAAATTTGTATGTGCCATCTCTAATTTTCAAAATAAATTTCTCTTTTGTGTGCTCGTATCGCTCGCAAGGCGGTGAGGGGTGGCCAATATTTTCCATTCTAGATGTGTTATTCTCACGATGAGTGTTTATTCACTTGTCATTGCACGAGAGTAAGGCAAAGGTATTAGGGATGCCCAGTACCGAAATGAAAAATGAATTTACTTTATGTTGTCAAATAATAAATTCCTTGGAAAGTGTTGGTATGGAGGGCACCCGTGGATACGGTTATCCATGGAAAGTGAAAGTATGGTGGAAAAAGAAATAAACTTTATTTTCTGTTTGGGAACTGCCTATGATATATCTAGCATGGAAAGTGTTGGGAGCTCTAAGTCGTTTTCGTTGGTGGGAAAAGTATGCCTCTCAAAATGTTTTTATCTCTCAATTTTTGCTTTGAGCTCTGGCACCTCTAAAAATCTCTACTTCCCTCTGCGAAGGGCCTTTCTTTTACATTATGCAATTTTTATTTTTAATTTGAGTCTCCATCTTCTCTTATAACGCACCAACTAGTAGGCACTATGATCGTACTTGAGCATTGGGTGTAGCTAATATGCGAGTATGTTTCATGAATGGACCAATGATTGAGCATGATGGGCTAGGGATAACTTATTTTAGCATTGATATTTTGAAAGACATGGTTGCTTGTTGATATGCTTGAGTATTTAAGTCTCATGTCAAAACTAGATTATTGCTTTGAACCATATAAAAGTCCAGATATCCATGCTACAAAGAAAAGAATATGAGATGCCATGTTAGGCAGCATTCCACATCAAAATTTCTGTTTTTATCATTTACCTACTCGAGGACGAGAAGGAATTAAGCTTGGGGATGCTGATACGTCTCCAACGAATATACAATTTTTATTGTTCCATGCTGTTATATTATCATTCTTGGATGTTTTATAATCATTTTATATCATTTTTTGGTACTAACCTATTGACATAGTGCCAAGTGCCAGTTGCTGTTTTTTGCATGTTTTTTTACATCATAGGAAATCAATATCAAACAGAGTCCAAACACCGTGAAACTTTTTGTGGATTTTTGATGGACCAGAAGACCACCAATGGGCCAGAGCAGCACCTGGGGGGTGCCCCGAGGGGGGCACAACCCACCAGGGCGTGCCAGGGGGCCCAGGCGCGCCCAGGTGGGCTGTGCCCACCTCGGTGGCCTTCCGCACCTCCTCTTTGCCCTATAAATTCCCAAATATTCGAAAACCCTCGGGGTTAACCTAGATCAGAAGTTCTGCAGCCACAAGGCTCTGTATCCACCGAAAACCAATCTAGACCCTGTTTCGGCACCCTGCCGGAGGGGGAATCATCACCGGTGGCCATCTTCATCATCCCGGAGGCCACCACGATGAGAGGGAGTAGTCCAACCTCGGGGCTGAGGGTTTGTCCCAATAGCTATGTGTTTAATCTCTCTCCCTCATGTTCTTGAGATGTCATTATCTTGATGTATTGCGGGCTTTGTTAATACAGTCGGATCATATGGTGTTTTCCCCTCTCTATCTTGTTGTGATGAATTGCGTTTTTCCTTTGAGATTTCGTTGTTATCGGATTGAATACTTTTATGGATTTGAGAGCACTTGATATATGTCTTGCATATGAATACTCGTGGTTACAATGGGGTATCGTATTGATTCACTTCATGTATGTTTTGACATTCAACTTGTGGATTCTCGAGGTGACATTGGGGTAATCTATGCATAGGGGTTGATGCACATTCTTGTCTTTGTTTCTCCAGTAGAAATCTTGGGGCACACTTTGAAGTTCTTTGTGTTGGATTGAATATTATGAATCTGAATTTGCTTTGGTATTATTTTAGTACGAACTCTCGGTTAGACCGATCGGAAAGAATAGCTTGGTGTTATTTTAGTACGAACTCTAGGATAGATTGATCGGAAAGAATAGCTTTGAGGTGGTTTTGTATCCTACAAATGATTCCGTCTTATGTTCTCCGCTAGATAGGAACTTTGGAGTGATTCTTCATCGCACTTTGAGGGACGGTTATATGATCCAATTATATTAGCACTGTTGAGAGATTGCACTAGCGAAAGTACGGACCCTAGGCCTCATTTTCAAGCATTGCAATACTGTTTTTGTGCCCGTTTACTATTTGCTACCTTGCTGTTTTTATTTATTCAGATTATAAAAATATATTTCTACCATCAATATTACACTTTTATCACCATCTCTTCGCCGAACTAGTGCACCTATACAATTTGCCATTGTATTGGGTGTGTTGGGGGACACAAGAGACTTTTTATTATTTGGTTGCAGGGTTGTTTGAGAGAGACTATTTTCATCCTACGCCTCCCACAGATTAATAAACCTTAGGTCATCCACTTGAGGGAAAATTGCTACTGTCCTACAAAACTCTGCGCTTGGAGGCCCAACACGTGTTTGCAAGAATAAAGTTGCATAGTAGACATCACCACCAAATCTGAGTTGCCAAAGCACCTGACCCGACTTAGATTCATCTCTTTGGCCACCCTTAGGCCATGAAGCAAGGCCTCATACTCAGCTGCATTGTTTGTATAGGGAAACATCAGCCTTAAAACATAACACAACTTGTCACATCGTGGGGAAGTCAAAATAACTCCAGACCCCGAGCCTTCCAATTTCCTGGACCCATCAAAATGAATAGTCCAATACATATTATCAAGCTTCTCCTCAGGCGTCTGCAACTCTGTCCAGTCGTTGATGAAATCCACAAGAGCTTGAGACTTGATAGCTGTCATTGGCATATATTTCAAACCATGGGGTCCAAGCTCAATGGCCCACTTGGCCACTCGGCCTGTGGCCTCTCTATTTTGGATAGTATCCCCTAAGGGTGCAGAGCTGACCACAGTAATGGGATGACCAAGAAAATAATGCTTCTGTTTGCGACTGGCCATGAACGCCCCATACACTAGCTTCTGCCAATGGGGGTATCGCTGCTTAGACTCAATTAAGACCTCACTGACATAATAAGTCGGCCTTTGGACTGGATACTCTTTACCTGTCTCTTTCCTTTCTACTACAACTGCCACGCTGACGGCTCTGCTATTAGCAGCCACATATAAGAGCAAAGGCTCTTTCTCAATAGGAGGTGCAAGAATCAGTGGCTCAGCTAACTGTTTTTAAGCACCTCAAACGCCTCATTAGCAGCATCACTCCAAACAAACGATATGTTTTCTTCATCATCTAGTACAGATGAATAGCCTTCTCTCCTAGGCGGCTTATAAACCGGCTTAAAGCTGCAATACAACCTGCCAAACGCTGGACATCATTGACGCATGCCGGTTTAGACAATGAAGTGATAGCTTTGATTTTCTCCAGGTTAGCTTCAATAACTCTCTCAGCAACCAAAAAACCCAAGAGCTTGCCTGCAGGCACACCAAAAACACATTTGGCCGGGTTAAGCATCATTTTGTAGACCCGGAGATTATCAAAGGTCTCTTTCAGATCATCCAACAGAGTCTCCTTCTTTCTAGACTTCACAACAATATCATCCACATAAGCATGAACATTACGTCCAATCTAATTATGGAGACAGTTTTGGACACAACGTTGATAAGTCGCCTGGGCACTCTTGAGCCCAAAAGGCATAGACACATAGAAGAAAGCTCCAAAAGGTGTGATAAAAGACGTCTTCTCTTGGTCTTTAACTACCATCTTAATCTGATGATAACCAGAATAAGCATCCAAGAAGCTTAAACGCTCACAACCCGCCGTAGCATCTATGATCTGATCAATACGGGGAAGAGGAAAAGGATCAGCTGGACAAGCTTTATTAAGGTCTGTGTAATCCACACACATACGCCAAGTGCCATTTTTCTTAAGTACTAGCACCGGGTTAGCCAACCACTTAGGGTGAAAAACTTCAATGATGAACCCGACTCCTAAGAGCCAGGCCACCTCTTCTCCAGTGGCCTTACATCTCTCCTCATTAAAACAATGAAGGAATTGCTTGACCATTTTAAATTTAGGATCAATATTGAGAGTGTGCTCAGCAAGTTCTCTCAAGCCAGGACGGAGGGAGTACTAGTAGTGAACCGGAAGGAGGGAGTAGGTACTAGTAGTACTACGTAACAACGTGCAATAACAAAAGTCCTCTATGTGCATCCTGTCTACGTGTCATGCAAGAAAATAGAGATAAGTACAAGTGAGACTCAGGAACGGTCATACATGTAGGGGGAGTACGTGTAGGGGCCACTCAAGAGCAGTCAAATCACATAGTAAGTTAGTCGAAAGAAGCAACCATCATTTCACTCTTCAATGACACGTACGCAATATAAAATGGTTGATATGGAGAGAAAAATAAAACCGCTCCACTATATATACACTATCAGGAGCCTAAGCTACAAGCCTGCTTGCTTGGGTTGCTCTCTTCACAAGCATAGAACGACGATGGCCACACCGCTGGTCACAGATCCGGCATGATCCCGCCACTGGGTGGAAGGGGACGGTTTTCTGCGTAGACGCGGTCGACAGCGGCGAGGGAGAAAACCCACTGTTGGTGCGTCCCGATCGGGGGTCCCCGCGGTATGGGCTGATGCCGCCTCCCAACCGCCCTTCTAGCTACAGCCCGACGTCCCAGGTACAACTTCCTTTTGGAGCCGGCTTGCTCCGCTGCCGCAGCTCCCCATGATAACCCACAAGTATAGGGGATCGCAACAGTTTTCGAGGGTAGAGTATTCAACCCAAATTTATAGATTCGACACAAGGGGAGCCAAAAATATTTGAAGGTATTAGCAGCTGAGTTGTCAATTCAACCACACTTGGAGATTAATTATCTGCAGCAAGTAATCAGTAGCAAAGTAGTTTGGTAGTTTTGATAATAGTAACAGTGGCAATGGTAACAATAACAGTGATAGCAGTAATTTTGTAGCAAGTGTAACAGTGATGATAGCAGTAGTAACTTAGCAAGAACAATATAAGATAAATTTGTAGGCATTGGATCGGTGACTTGTTGGATGATATTCATCATGAGACAGTTATAACCTAGGGCGATATGGCACTAGCTCCAGTTCGTCAATATAATGTAGGCATGTATTTCGTAAATGGGCATACATGCTTATGGAAAGAACTTGCATGACATCTTTTGTCCTACCCTCCCGTGGCAGCGGGGTCCATATTGGAAACTAAGGGATATTAAGGCCTCCTTTTAATATAGAACCGGAACAAATCATTAACATAGTGAATACATGAACTCCTCAAACTATGATCATCACCGGGAGTGGTCCCGGCTATTGTCACTCCCGGGTTGCCGGATCATAACACGTAGTAGGTGACTATAACTTGCAAGATCGGATCTAAAACATGGATATAATTATGATAACATAAATGGTTCAGGTCTGAGTTCATGGCACCCGGGCCCAAAGTGACAAGCATTAAGCATGGCAAAGTCATAGCAACATCAATCTAAGAACATAGTGGATACTAGGGGTCAAGCCCTAAAAAAACTAACTCGATTACATGATGAATCTCATCCAACTCCTCACCGACCAGCGAGCCTATGAAGGAATTACTCACTCCCGGTGGGGAGCATCATGGATTTGGCGATGGAGAAGGGTTGGTGATGACGAAGAACGAAAATCCCCCCTCTCCGGAGCCCCAAACGGAATCCAGATCTGGCCTCCCGATGAAGAACAGGAGGTGACGGTGGCTCCGTCTCGTGGATCACGATAATTCTTTCTCCTTGATTTTTTCTGGAAAAATAGGATATTATAGCGCCGGTTTCAGGGTCAGCGGGGCCACCAGGTAAGGACAACCCACCTAGGCGCGCCAGGAGAGGTGGCGCGCCCTGGTGGGTTGTGCCCACCCAGGGGCCCCTCTCCGGTAGGTCTTGGCTCTATAAATTCTTATATATTATATAAAAATTCCTCGTGAAATTTTGTTCCATTCTGAGAATTTTTATTTTTTGCACAAAAACAACACCATGGTAGTTCTGCTGAAAAAAGCGCCAGTCCGGAGTTAGTTTCATTCAAATCATGCAAATCAGAGTCCAAAACAAGAGGAAAAGCGTTAGGAAAAGTAGATACGTTGGAGACGTATCAACTCCCCCAAGCTTAAATCTTTGCTTGTCCTCAAGCAATTCAGTTGATAAACTGAAAGTGAAAAAGAAAAACTTTTACGAACTCTTTTGCTCTTGTTTGCATAAATTGGCTTAAACAACACCCAGGGTTTCAGCCAACATTATAACTAACAATGTCGACAATAACTCTTAAAGATTATATTGACTCATTGATGACCCACAAGTATAGGGGATCAATTGTAGCGCTTTTCGATAAGTAAGAGTGTCGAACCCAACGAGGAGCGGAAAGAAATGACAAGTAGTTTTCAGTAAGGCAATGTCTGCAGGTGCTGAAACTGTAAGTAGTGAGTAGTTTGATAGCAAGGTAATTTGTAACGAGCAAGTAACGATAATTGTAACAAGTATGCAGCAAGGTAGCCCAATCCTTTTGAGGCAAAGGCCAGGCCAAAACGGTCTCTTATGATAAGCAAAGTGTTCTTGAGGGTACGCAGGAATTTCATCTAGTCACTTTCATCATTTTGGTTTTGTGTTCGCTACTTTGATAATTTGATATGTGGGTGGACCGGTGCTTAGGTGCTATTCTTACTTGAACAAACTTCCTACTTATGATTAACCCTCCCGCAAGCATCCGCAACGACGAGAAAACTATTAAGAATAAATTCTAACCATAGCATTAAACTCTAGGATCCAATCGGTCCCTTACGGAATAGTGCATAAACTGGGGTTTAAGTTTCTGTCACTCTCGAAACCCACCATCTATTTACTACTCCACAATGCATTCCCTTAGGCCCAAATATGGTGAAGTGTCATGTAGTCGACATTCACATGACACCACTAAGGGAATAACAACATACATACCATCAAAATATCGAACACCTATCAAATTCACATGATTACTTGCAACATGATTTATCCCGTGACCTCAAGAACGAAAGTAACTACTCACAAACAATAAACATGCTCATGGTCAGAGGGGTATTAATATGCATAATGGATCTGAACATATAATCTTCCACCAAATAAACCATATAGTAATCAACTACAAGATGTAATCAACACTACTAGTCACCCCCTAGCAACAATCTATAGTTCCGGTAACAAGATTGAATACAAGAGATGAACTAGGGTTTGATATGAGATGGTGCTGGTGAAGATGTTGATGGAGATTTCCCTCCCCAAGAGGGGAGAGTTTTTGGTGATGATGATTTCCCCCTCCTGGAGGGAAGTTCCCCCGGCAGAATCGCTCCGCCGGAGGGCAAAAGTGCTCTTGCCCAAGTTCCGCCTCGAGACGGCGGCGCTCCGTCCCGAAAGTCTTCCCCTTATTTTTTTTCTAGGTCAAAATGACTTATGTACCAGAAGATGGGCACTGGAGGTGGGCCGAGGAGGCCACAACCCACCAGGGCGCGCCAGGGGGACCTGGCGTGCCTAGGTGGGTTGTGTCCACCTGGTGGCCCCCCTCTGGTGTTTATTGGCTCTAGTATTTCTTAAATATTCCATAAAAAATCCTTGTGGAGTTTTAGCTCATTTGGAGTTGTGCAGAATAGGTGGCCTGACGTAGCTTTTTCAGGTCCAGAATAGGTGGCAAAACGTTTCAGCCGGACACATAGAAAGATAGGGGCTTATAGTTTCGCCTCCCGACATACTCACCTCAAGGGTGATGTCAACAATAATAACTCATGCTATCTATATTCAACTGGACATATGTGCCTAGATCTTTCCTCACCACATGATGCTTGCCAAAGGAGAAAAATTAAAAGGAATAGAAGGAAAACTTTGACTCTTTGCATAAAAGTAAATACATAAAAGTAAAAGATAGGCCCTTCGCAGAGGGAAGCAGAGGTTGCCATGCGCTCATTTGTTTGCATGTCCAACCCCTTAGTGCAAAAGAACGTCACGTTACATTGAACCTTAAGATGACAACCTTTATTATGCAGTCCGTTGCTTTTATTCTTTGTCATCCAAGTTTGTGCAACGCTCAATTTTCTCGTACACTAAAAGATCTCACATATTTAGAAGCAATTTTTATTGCCTTTTTGCATCGATGACAACTTACTTGAGGGATTTTGTTCAATCCCTAGGTAGGTATGGCGGACACTTGAAAAAGATTTGGGTTTAAGGGTTTTTGGATGCACAAGTAGTATCTCTACTTAGTGCGGAATTTTTGGCTAGCAAAGATAGGAGGCAAGCATCACATGTTAAAGTATCTATGACAATATGACTTCTAGCTGAATATAAACATACATAAACCATTACGTTGTCTTCCTTGTCCAACGTCAACAATTTTGGCATATAATATTTTGATGAGGGCTCACAATCACAAAAGATTTCTAGGATAGTATATTTATATGTGAATCTTCCCTTCCCTTATTAATTCTTTCATGAGTTGCATCACTGACCAATGCTATGTTTGTCAATCTCTAATAGAATTTTCTTACTTATACTTTTCCTTATGTGGTGCTATCACCTACCATAGGATTAGTATATGATCTTATGGATTTATTTCCTTTCTTTTATTTGCTTCTTTTCTCTTTTTCTCTTTTTCTCTTTTTCTCTTTTTCTCTTTTTCTTTCTTTCTTATTTTTTTATTTGCAACATAAAAGTAAAGAAAGTAAAAACTCAAACTGACTTTATTATATAACTTGCACACGGTAACAATGATAGATCACTAAGCAAACTCTAAAATAAGAAAAGACCGAACTAAACTTTATTCCTCTAAGCAAAAGATTGAACTAAGATAAGCAAAAATATAGTGGGATGGTACGATACCGGGGCACCTCCCCCAAGCTTGGCGGAAGCCAAGGGGAGTGCCCATACCCGATACTTAGTTCTCCATTGGTGGTGTCCGTAGGCTTCTCCCGCTTTGTCTCGATCTTCATCAGCCAAGCATCTTCTTCCATGGGGTTGGAGGAGCAAGAAGACATGACGCTTAGCTTGATAAATCTGACCGGAAACAGCAAGAAAAGAGAACAGAGGATTTTCTCCGCGATACAGTGGTTAACAGGTTTAGGAAGTATATATAGAATTTTTATCTTGCAGGACAAGCATATGGAAGAAAAACGGAGTACGGGAGGTGTCCCATGTGGGCACAACCCACCTGGGCGCGCCAGACATGCCTAGCGCGCCCTGGTGTCTTGTGCCCACCAGGGGACGCTTCCTGGAAGTTTATTTATTCCCAAAATTCTAAATTATTGCAAAACTGACAAAAAAAAATACTTTTGCAGATTTTTCGGAGTCTGTTTACTTACCGTACTACATACCTCCTTATTTTGATGATTCTGGAGTGTTCCGGAAGGACTCTTTTATGTGTTCTTCCGGTGTCAAAGTTTGGACAATATTGCTTTCAACATTAATAGGCGTACCTGAGATATAATGTTTTAGTCGTTGCCCGTTGACAACCTTCGGGTTAGTACCTTCGGAATTATTTATTTTGATGGCACCGGACCGGTAAACCTCCTCGATGACATATGGGCCTTCCCATTTCGAGAGGAGCTTCCTTGCAAAAAATCTAAAATGAGAGTTGTACAAAAGAACATATTCTCCGACTTTAAACTCACACTTTTGGATTCTTTTGTCATGCCATCTTTTAACTTTTTCTTTGAATAACTTTGCATTTTCATATGCTTGGGTTCTCCATTCATCTAATGGGCTTATATCAAATAACCTCTTTTCACCAGCAAGTTTGAAATCATAGTTGAGTTCTTTAACTGCCCAATATGCTTTATGTTCTAACTCAAGAGGCAAATGACAAGCTTTTCCATAAAAGGAGACATACCCATAGGATTTTTATATGCTGTTCTATAAGCCCAAAGTGCATCATCTAATTTCTTAGACCAATTCTTCCTGGACCTATTGACAGTCTTTTGCAAAATTAATTTTATTTCTCTATTGCTAAGTTCAACTTGACCACTAGACTGAGGATGATAGCTAGGGTGATGCAATTCTATGGTTAACCTCATACTTAGCAAGCATTTTACAGAAAGCACCATGAATAAAGTGTGAACCACCATCAGTCATTAAATATCTATAGACTCCAAACCTTGGGAAAATAACTTCCTTAAGCATTTTAAGAGAGGTGTTTTGATCAGCACTACTAGTTGGAATAGCTTGTACCCATTTAGTAACATAATCAACAACAACTAAAATATGTGTATATCCATTAGAGGAAGGAAAAGGTCCCATGTAATAAAATCCCCAAACATCAAATGGTTCAACAACAAGAGAATAGTTCATAGGCATTTCCTGACGCTTACCAATATTACCTATTCTTTGGCATTCATCGCAAGATGAGACATACTTACGAGCATCCTTGAAGAGAGTAGGCCAATAAAATCCAGATTGCAATACCTTATGAGCAGTTCTACCTGCAGCATGATGCCCTCCATAAGTCTCAGAGTGACATTTCTGTAGGATTTGTCCCTGTTCATACGCAGGTACACAACGTCTAATAATACCATCTACTCCTTCTTTATAAAGATGTGGGCCATCCCAAAAGTAATGTCTTAAATCATAAAAGATTTTTTTCTTTTGTTGATATGTAAAGCTAGGTGGCAAATATTTAGCAACAATGTAATTAGCATAGTCAGCATACCAAGGAGTACTATTAGCAACATTTATTGCAGCTAACTGCTCATCAGGAAAACTATCATCAATAGGAAGTGGGTCATCAAGCACATTTTCAAGCCTAGACAAGTTATCAGCTACGGGGTTATCAGCTCCTTTTCTATCAATAATATGAAAATCAAATTCTTGTAACAAGAGAACCCAACAAATAAGTCTAGGTTTAGCATCCTTCTTTTCCATAAGATATTTAATAGCAGCATGGTCTGTGTGAACAGTTACTTTGGAATCAACAATATAAGGTCTAAACTTATCACAAGCAAACACCACTGCTAAGAATTCTTTTTCAGTAGTAGCATAATTTCTTTGAGCACTGTCTAGAGTTTTACTAGCATAATAAATAACATTCAATTTCTTATCAACTCTTTGTCCTAGAACAACACCAACAGCATAATCACTAGCATCACACATAATTTCAAAAGGCAAATTCCAATCAGGTGGTTGAACTATAGGTGCAGTAATTAAAGCTTTCTTGAGTGTTTCAAAGGCTTCAAGACAATCATCATCAAAGACAAAAGGGTCATCCTTTTGCAAAATATTAGTAAGAGGCCTAGAAATTTTAGAAAAGTCTTTGATAAATCTCCTATAGACCAACATGACCTAGGAAACTACGAATACCTTTGATGTCCTTAGGACACGACATTTTCTCAATGGCATCAACCTTAGCTTGGTCCACTTCAATACCTCTTTCAGAAATTTTATGACCCAAGACAATGCCTTCATTAACCATAAAGTAGCACTTCTCCCAATTCAAAACAAGATTTTTTTGTTCACATCTCTGCAAAACTCGATCAAGATTGCTTAAACAATCATCCAAAGACTTCCCATAAACAGAGAAGTCATCCATGAAAACCTCAACAATATTTTCACAAAAGTCAGAGAATATAACCATCATGCATCTTTGAAAGGTAGCAGGTGCATTACATAAACCGAAAGGCATACGTCTGTAAGCATAGGTTCCAAAAGGACAAGTAAAAGTGGTCTTTTCTTGATCAGGTTGAGAAACAGGTATTTGTGAAAAGCCAGAATATCCATCAAGGAAGCAAAAGTGTGTGTGCTTATATAATCTTTCAAGCATTTGATCAATAAAAGGCAAAGGGTAATGATCTTTTCTAGTTGCTTTATTTAATTTTCCAAAATCAATTACCATTCTGTAGCCTGTAACAATTCTTTGTGGAATAAGTTCATTCTTATCATTAGGAACAACAGTTATACCTCCCTTCTTAGGGACATAATGAACATGACTTACCCATCTACTATCAGCTATAGGATAAATTATACCTGCTTCCAGAAGTTTTAATATTTCCGTTCTTACCACCTCTTTCATCTTCGGATTTAGTCGACGTTGATTATCAACAACTGGTTTAGCATCAGGTTCCATATTAATTTTGTGCTGACATAGGGTGGGACTAATGCCCTTTAAATCATCAAGAGTATATCCAATAGCAGCTCGGTGCTTCCTTAGAACCTTCAATAATCGTTCTTCTTCATGTTCTTCTGAAAGGTTAGCACTGATAATAACAGGATATAATTTCTTTTCATCAAGATAAGCATATTTCGAAGTGTCTAGCAATTGTTTTAATTCAAACACAGGATCACCTTTAGGTGGAGGAGGACCTCCTAGAGTTTCAATAGCAAATTGTGTTTAAGTAGAGGACGTTGTTCAAAGAAAATATTATCTATTTCATTTCTTTCATGCATATGAAATCATTTTCATGGTCTAGCAGGTATTGCTCTAACGGATCAGTAGGTGGCACATCAATAGAAGCAAGACCAATTAATTCATCCTTACTAGGAAATTCTTTTTCATGATGGTTTCTACTAAACTTGGAAAAATTAAACTCATGAGACTCATCACCAAAACTAACACTCACAGTTAGTTTCTGGCAATCTATCTTAGCATTAACTGTGTTCAAGAAAGGTCTACCAAAGATAATGGGACAAAAGTCATCTTGTGGGGAACCAAGAACAAGAAAATCATTAGGGTATTTAATTTTCCCGCACAAGACTTCAACATCTCTGATAATCCCACAAGGTGATATGGTGTCTCTATTTGCAAGTTTAATAGTAACATCTATGTCTTCTAACTCTGTAGGTGCTATGTCTTCCCTAATTTCTTGATATAACTTGTAAGGAATAGCACTCACATTAGCACCCATGTCACATAAACCATGATAACATTGATCTCCTATTTTAACTGAAATGACAAGCAGGCCAACAACTGGTCTATTTTATCCCTTTTTTCGGGTTTAGCAATTCTAGCAGCTTCTGCACAGAAGTAAATAACATGCCCATCTATATCTTCCTCCAAGAGATCTTTAACCATAGCAACATTAGGTTCTACCCTAATTTGTTCATCTGGTTTAGGTGTTCTAACATAGATATTGTTAACCACAGTTGAAACTTTAGCATGCTCCTTTATCCTAACAGGAAAAGGAGATTTCTCAATATAAGCAATAGGAACAACTGGATCAACATTATAAAGTATTGTTTCTTCTTTAACTGGTATCGGTTCTTTAATTTCTTCTTTAATAGGTGGGTGATATTTAAACCACTTCTCTTTAAGGAGTTCAACATGAGTAGCAAATGATTCACAAAAGGAGGCTACTATCTCAGAGTCAAGTCCATATTTAGTGCTAAACTTTTGAAAAGCATCGGTATCCATAAAAGATTTAACACAATCATACTTAAGCTTTATACCTGACTCTTTACCTTCATCGAGTTCCCAATCTTCAGAGTTGCGTTTAATTCTTTCCAGAAGATCCCACCGGAATTCAATAGTTTTCTTCATAAAAGAACCAGCAAAAGAGGTATTCAACATGGTTTGATCATTACGAGAAAGCTGAGCATAAAAGTTCTGAATAATAATTTCTCTTGAGAGTTCATGATTGGGGCATGAATATGACATTGACTTAAGCCTCCCCCAAGCTAGAGCGATACTTTCTCCTTCACGAGGCAAAAAATATATATATAATTCCGATCACGATGAACTAGATGCATAGGATAATTTTTTTGGTGAAACTCCAATTTTAAACGATTCCAATTCCATGATCCAATATCATCGCATAGCCTATACCATGCCAATGCTTTTCCCTTCAAAGATAAAGGGAAAACCTTTTTCATAACTTCATCCCTGGGTAAACCTGCAAGCTTAAACAATCCACAAATTTGTTCCACATATATCAAGTGCATGTCAGGATGTTCGGTTCCATCTCCTGCATAAGGATTAGGTAGCAGTTGTTCTATCATACCCGAAGGAATTTCATATTCAATATTTTCAGTAGGTGCAGTAGGTTGAGGGGCAATTAATTGTGGTTTCGGACGAGGTAAAGATACCCCGAACAAACCCCTCAAAGGATTGTTTTCCATAGTAACAAGTGACAATAAATTTCAGCACACTCAATAAATGTTTCCTTACCGAATTCCACTTACCAAAGGTGCTTCACTCCCCGGCAATGGTGCTAGAAAATAGCCTTGATGACCCACAAGTATAGGGGATCAATTGTAGCTCTTTTCGATAAGTAAGAGTGTCGAACCCAACGAGGAGCAGAAGGAAATGACAAGTGTTTTCAGTAAGGCAATGTCTGCAAGTGCTGAAACTGTAAGTAGCGAGTAGTTTGATAGCAAGGTAATTTGTAACGAGCAAGTAACGATAATTGTAACAAGTATGCAGAAAGGTAGCCCAATCCTTTTGAGGCAAATGATAGGCCAAAACGGTCTCTTATGATAAGCAAAGCGTTCTTGAGGGTACACGGGAATTTCATCTAGTCACTTTCATCATGTTGGTTTGATTTGTGTTCGCTACTTTGATAATTTGATATGTGGGTGGACCGGTGCTTAGGTGTTGTTCTTACTTGAAAAACTTCCTACTTGTGATTAACCCTCCCGCAAGCATCCGCAACTACGAGAAAAGTATTAAGAATAAATTCTAACCATAGCATTAAACTCTAGGATCCGATCGGTCCCTTACGGAATAGTGCATAAACCGGGGTTTAAGTTTCTGTCACTCTCGCAACCCACCATATATTTACTACTCCACAATGCATTCCCTTAGGCCCAAATATGGTGAAGTGTCATGTAGTCGACGTTCACATGACACCACTAAGGGAATCACAACATACATACCATCAAAATATCGAACACCTATCAAATTCACATGATTACTTGCAACATGATTTATCCCGTGACCTCAAGAATGAAAGTAACTACTCACAAACAATAAACATGCTCATGATCAGAGGGGTATTAATATGCATAATGGATCTGAACATATAATCTTCCACCAAATAAACCATATAGTAATCAACTACAAGATGTAATCAACACTACTAGTCACCCCCTAGCAACAATCTATAGTTCCGGTAACAAGATTGGATACAAGAGATGAACTAGGGTTTGAGATGAGATGGTGCTCGTGAAGATGTTGATGGAGATTGCCCTCCCCAAGATGGGAGAGTTGTTGGTGATGATGACGACGATGATTTCCCCCTCCGAGAGGGAAGTTCCCCCGGCAGAATCGCTCCGCCGGAGGGCAAAAGTGCTCCTGCCCAAGTTCCGCCTCGAGACGGCAGCGCTCCGTCCCGAAAGTCTTCCCCTTATTTTTTTCTAGGTGAAAATGACTTATATACCAGAAGATGGGCACCTGAGGTGGGCCGAGGAGGCCACAACCCACCAGGGCGCGCCTAGGTGGGTTGTGCCCACCTGGTGGCCCCCCTCTGGTGTTTATTGGCTCCAGTATTTCTTAAATATTCCATAAAAAATCCTCGTGGAGTTTCAGCTCATTTGGAGTTGTGCAGAATAGGTGGCCTGGCGTAGCTTTTTCAGGTCCAGATTTCCAACTGCCGGAATTCTCCCTTTTTGTGTGTACCTTGCAAATTATGAGAGAAAAGGCATTAGAATAACTCCAAAAAACATTATTATGGATAAAAACATTATAAATAGTAGTAAGAAAACATGATGCAAACTGGACGTATCACTCATAGCAATGACATAATCAGCTAGCAAGCAATAATAAGATATCTCAAATAGCAACACGTTGTCAAAACAACCATGATATAATATGACAATAGTGGTATCTCGCTAGCCCTTTCTGAGACCGCAAAACATAAATGCAGAGCACCTCCAATGTTCAAGCAGCGACTAAACATTGTAATTCATGGTAGAAACGATCCAGTCATGATGCACCCAACATTAGCTACACACAATGCATAAGTCATGACAGCTGTGCTCTCAGGTTCTAGCGCTGGTTTTAGAAGGTGATGACACAACATAAAAGTAAATAGATAGTCCCTTCGCAGAGGGAAGCAGTGATTTGCAGAGGTGCCAGAGCTCAAGTTTTTAAAACAGAGATAAATCATATTTTGAGACATTCACCCTTCTCATTTACTTCACGACCATCAGTTATCAATATCTTCCATGCTAAGCACGCTAGTGGTGGTTCCCAAGCGATAAAAGTGAAGGTTTTGACTCCATTGGGAGTTTTTGTTTGATTATTTAAAAGATTAAATCTTTTCATGTTTGCAGTTTGGGACTGGGCATCCCTATTACCGCCCTTTTCTCGTGCGATGGTGAGTGAATAAACACTCGACATGAGAATAACCCGCTTAGCATGGAAGATACCGACCACCTCCTGTTGTTCCATGAACGATCCAGACACACAAAAAGGATATTTATTTAGAAGTTTTTAGAGGTGGCACATGCAAATTTACTTAGGACGGCAGGGTAATACCGCATATAGGTAGGTATGGTGGACTCATATGGATAAGTTTGGGTTCAAGGTTTTTGATGTACAAGCAGAGTTCCCACTTAATACAGGCGAAGGCTAGCAATTATATTGCGAAGCGTCCAGCTAGAGAGCAACAACGGTCATAAACATGCATTATGCATAAGTAACATTGGACACTAGCATGAGTAGGATATGAACACCATGAACATAAATATCATAGAGGCTATGTTGGTTTTGATTCAACTACATGCATGAACATGTGCCAAGTCAAGCCACTCGAACATTCAGAGGAGGATACCATATCAGCATACTACATCACAATCATTTTAACGCAATGTTGATATCCAAGATAAATCATTATCCACTCCCAGCTACTTATGCATGGCATGAGAAACTATAATCTCTAATTGTCATTGCAAACATGTTTAATCATAATGGGCTGAATCATGGGTACTAGGTTAACCATATTTACACAAAAAGGACAAGTCAAGTTCATACCAGTTTCTCTCTGCCACGGCCAGTTCATCGAATATCGTCATTATTGCCTTTCACTTGCACGACCGAACAATCTGAAAATAATAATACTGCAAGAGTGCCGTGGACTAAGATGGAATCTGCAAACATTTTATTCAACAGGAGAAGACAAGGTAAAATGTGCTCTTTATTAGTTCAACAATTATTCATATGAGAGCCACTCAACATTTTCATCGTGGTCTTCTCCTCGGTAAGACTCGAATAAAAAGAAAAGAAATTCAGAGAAACACACTGAAATATTTTTGGAGTTTTTGGTTTTCTTGAACAAGCAAATAAAAGGAAAAGCAAAAACGAGAAAAACTATTTACATGGGAAAGCTCCCAACAAGCAAAAGTAGAACAAGGAAATCTTTTTGGTTTTTTTCTTTTTAGTGCTACTACTAAGCATGCATAGAAAGTAAACTACTACAACTAATTTTTTTGGTTTTTCTAAAGTTTTTCAAACACACAAGAAGAAAGCAAGAAAATAAATCTATGCTTGGATGATATAATGAAAAAGTGTGAACACCGACAAATGAATATAAGTGGACATGAATATAATGTCGGTGAGAAACACGTACTCCCCCAAGCTTAGGCTTTTGGCCTAAGTTGGTAATCAATCAGTAGCCTGGAGGGTAGTAGTCGGCGTGGTAGCTCACGGAGGCTCTCGGTGCAGACACCTCGGCCTGCCATGCCGCCTCCACTGCTGCATAGTGAGCTCGGGCCTCGCTCTCAAGAACAAAATATCTTCCCTTGCTATGATAGTCAAAAAGAGCAAGCGCAGGCAAATATGTGTGCACAACAGATGTTTGGTTAAACGTAAGTGAAGTTATCAACCTCTCCCTTAAGGATCTTATGGTCTTTTAAGGTGTTAAAGTCTAAATACTGCGTGGGTAGGATAGGATCAAAGGGCAGAGGTGAAACACCCAGCCCTCGTGCTAAACGCGTGGCATAAATTCCACCATAGAACCAACCACTATTAGCATTGTGCTGAAGTCTGCGTGCAACAATCGCTCCAAGGTTATAATTCCTTTCACCGGTGAGAGCGGTGCGTATGAGGCTCAAGTCTGGCGCACAAAGTGTGCTACAGTCTTGCTTGCCTACTATGCATTTCCCGTTAAATAATGCAAAGTACTGAATTGCGGGAAAATGAATGCTCTTTATTCTACCTTGTGTCACTCCCCTCCTTTCACCGTAACAAAGACTAGTCAAGAATGTTTTGAACTCAGTCTTTGGAGGTTCGTCAAGCGAATCCCAAGACGGGAGCTTGCAGTGGTAAGCAAAATTCTCTAGTGAGATGGTAAATGGACTATCATAAAGCATAAACAACACCCTAGACTCACGGGGAAATAATTTAAATCCTTTGACAAATGATTCAGTGAGAAGGTGGCATTGTTCGCACTTATCTGAAAGGTAGGGACCGAGACCAGCATTGTGAACATATTGCTCAAATTCCTCCTTAATGCCCACACGCACCATATAATTATCGCAAGGCCATAAGCATGTTTTGGTGGCGGCATCTCGTGTGGAACTTTCACTTGGTTCAACATAAGACCGGCGAGCAGAACTGTCACTAGAAGATGCCCCTGAGGATCACCTCCTCGAAGAACTCCTTCCAAATATGTTCATCATGTCCGTGTACAATTTTCTGGAAAAAAATTTGGGTGACAAAAATTTGTCAACAAAACTTTATTAAATTGATAGCAACTACTCATAGGGATACATAGAAGCCATAGCAAGCATTCAAACTACTTAGAACTCTAAGACTTCAACATGCAAGCTCATCTACAGAAGCACCAAGAGCAGCTAATTATTCAAAATATAAACCACTAAAACAAAAAAGTAATTGGACAAACGGTGGAGTCACATACCAAGCAACAATCCCCCGAAACAGTTTCGGAAACAGAGCTTCGAGCAAAGAGATCGAAATCCGCGGGTTTGAGAGCAAGAACACGGGAGAGAGAGCAATGGAGATTTTTTTCTAGAGGTAAGTGATGATGTGGGAAGAAGAGATAAGTGAGGGGGCCCACGTGGGGACCACAACCCACCAGGGCGCGCCTGGGGGTCCTGGCGCGCCCAAGTGGGTTGTGCCCACTTGGTGCACCTCCCTCTGATATTATTTGCACCAGAAATTCAGAAATATTCAGAAAAAATCATATTAAATTTTCAGAGCATTCTGAGAACTTTTATTTTTGGGTAATTTTTTTATTGCACGAGAAATTCAGAAAATCTGACAAAACATGGCATTTTATTTGATTTAACTAATAAAAACAGGAAACTAAGAGTAAAGACAGAAAGTAGTGCTTACTAAATTCATCAACTTCATACCTCTTAAAAATGATCCATTAATAAGGTTGATCAATTCTTATTAACAACTACTTTCAATTAGCATGAAACCGAAGAACTTTCGTAAATCACTAAGTTACCTCAATGGGGATATGAATGTTCCCAACAATAAGTATTTCATATTTCTTTTTGACAGTAGGTAGAGGTATTTGAAAACTCCAATAGTGATTGTCGGAGATTTTTCAATAACATTAATACCATTCACTTGGAATTGTTTCTTCGGAAAGTGCACCGTATGCTCATTACCATTGATATGAAAAGGGACCTTTCTTTTATTGCAATCAATAACAGCCCCTGCAGTATTCAAGAAGGGTCTACCAAGGATAATCGACGTGTTGTCGTCCTCGGACATCTCAAGTATAACAAAGTCAGTCAAAATAGTAACATTAGCAACAACAAGGGGCACATCCTCACAAATACCGATAGGTATGGCAGTTGATTTATCAGCCATTTGCAAAGATATTTCAGTAGGTGTGAGTTTATTCAACTCAAGTCTTTTATATAAAGAGAAAGGCATAACACTAACACTAGCTCCTAAATCACACAAAGCAGTTTTCACATAATTCTTTTTGATGGAGCAAGGTATAGTTGGTATTCCCGGATCTCCAAGTTTTTTAGGCACTCCATCTTTAAAAGTGTAATTAGCAAGCATAGTGGAGATTTCAGCTTCCAATATTTTTCTCTTATTTGTGATGATATATTTCATATACTTTGCATAAGGAGGCATTTTAAGGATATCTGTCAAGCGGGTACGCAAAAAGACTGACCTCGGCATTTCAGCAAAGCGTTCAAATTCTTCATCATCTTTCTTTTTAGTTGACTTGGGTGGAAAAGGCATAGGTTTTTGAACCCACGGTTCTCTTTCTTTACCGTGTTTTCTAGCCACAAAGTCTCTTTTATCATACCTTTTATTCTTAGGTTGTGGGTTATCAAGATCAACATGTGGTTCTATCTCAACATCATTATCTGGTTCTTTCGTATTTGGTTGAAAGTCTTCATGAACTTCATCATTATCTTTTTCATTATCAGAAGGTGAGTGTTCATTACCAGATTGAGTTTCAGCATCAGAGATAGAAGTTTCATTTTCATTATCAGGAGGTTTCTCTATTTCAGGTTCACTAGAAGTGTGCAAAGTCCTATCATTTTTCTTTTTCTTTTTCTTTCTAGAAGGGCTAGGTGCATCAGTGTTAACTCTTTGTGAATCTTGTTCAATTCTTTTAGGGTGTCCCTCAGGATAAAGTGGTTCCTGAGTCATTTTACCTCCTCTTGTTGCAACTCTAACAACAAAGTCATGTATATTATTATTCATTTCATCAAGCAACTCTCTTTGAGATTTAGCAACTTGTTCTAACCGAGTTTGAACCATAGAAGCATTTTTTCCAACACCTCTAACATCATTTGAAATTCTAAATAACAAGTCACTCAAAAGAGCAATCATATCATAATTGTATTTTAATTGTTTCATAACATTTGCATTGAAGTGATCTTGTTTCTAATATAATTTTCAAACTCATAAAGGCATTGACTAGGATGCATATTGTGAGGATTGTCATTATCAATGAACTTCATTAGAGAATTTACCTCTACCACCTTAGATGGTGGTGGTGTATTAAGCCCATGTATTTCTTCAATAGGAGGTAAATTCTTAACATCCTCAGCTTTAATACCTTTTTCCTTCATAGATTTCTTTGCCTCTTGCATATCTTCAGGACTAAGATATAATATACCCCTCTTATTCGGAGTGGGTTTAGATGGTGGTTCGGGAAGAGTCCAATCATCATAATTTTTCAATATGTTATTCAATAATTCTTCAGCTTGTCCAATAGTTCGTTCCCTGAAAACACAACCAGCACAACTATCTAGGAAGTCCCTAGAAGCATCGGTTAGTCCATTATAGAAGATAACAAGTATTTCATTTTTCTTAAGAGGATGATCAGGCAAAGCATTAAGTAACTAACAAAGCCTTCCCCAAACTTGTGGGAGACTCTCCTCTTTAGTTTGCACAAAGTTAAATATTTCCTGTAAGGCAACTTGTTTCTTATGAGTAGGAAAATATTTCCAGAGAAGTAGTAAATCATATCCTGGGGAGTACGCACACAACTAGGAGTAAGAGTATTGTACCAAGCTTTAGCATCACCCTTTAATGTGAAAGGAAATAATTTGAGAATAAAGTAATAGCGAGTTTTCTCATCATGAGTAAAAAGGGTGGCTATATCATTCAATTTAGTAAGATGTGCCACAACAGTTTCAGTTCCATAACCATGGAAAGGATCAGATTCAACCATAGTAAGTAACTCTGGGTCGACAGAGAATTCATAATCCTTATCATCAATAAAGATAGGTGAAGTAGCAAACTTAGGATCATATTTCATTCTAGCATTCATAGATTTTTCTTTATACTTGCATAATAATTTCTCTAGATCATCTCTATCTTTACAAGAAAGAATGTCTCTAGTTGTCTCCTAATTCATAACATAACCTTCCGGTACCTTAGGCAATTCATATCTATGAAGGCTTGTTCTAGCAGGTGCTTCAGGAGTTTCAGTTTCAGGCTCATCATCAGATTCAACAACATCATCCTGTAATAGTATAGCAATTTGTTCATCAAGAAATTCACCAAGTGGCACATCATCATTATCAAGCAAGGTACTAGCATCATCATCAGCATCATTCATAGCAGAAGTAGCATCATCAATAACTTGCAACATATTCGAATTGATAGCATGTGGTGGTGTTGCAAGTTTACTTATAACAGAAGGTGAATCTAAAGCAGAACTCGATGGCAGTTCCTTACCTCCCCTCGTCTTAGAGGGAAATATCTTAGTCTTAGCATCCTTCAGATTCTTCATAGTGATAATTTGATAATAATCCCAAGTGACTCAACAAATATAGCTGTGCTCCCTGGCAACGGCACCAGAAAAAGGTCTTGATTACCCACAAGTATAGGGGATCACAACAGTTTTCGAGGGTAGAGTATTCAACCCAAATTTATAGACTCGACACAAGGGGAGTCAAAGAATATTTGAAGGTATTAGCAGCTGAGTTGTCAATTCAACCACACCTGGAGATTAATTATCTGCAGCAAGTAATCAGTAGCAAAGTAGTTTGATAGTTTTGATAATAGTAACAGTGGCAATGGTAACGGTAACATTGGTAGCAATAATTTTGTAGCAAGTGTAACAGTGATGATAGCAGTAGTAACTTAGCAAGAAAAATATAAGATAAATTCGTAGGCATTGGATCGGTGACTTGTTGGATGATATTCATCATGAGACAGTTATAACCTAGGGCGATACGGCACTAGCTCCAGTTCGTCAATGTAATGTAGGCATGCTTTCCGTAAATAGTCATATGTGCTTATGGAAAGAACTTGCATGGCATCTTTTGTCCTACCCTCCCGTGGCAGCGGGGTCCATATTGGAAACTAAGGGATATTAAGGCCTCCTTTTAAAAGAGAACCGGAACAAAGCATTAACACATAGTGAATACCTGAACTCCTCAAACTAAGGTCATCACCGGGAGTGGTCCCGACTATTGTCACTCCGGGGTTGCCAGATCATAACACGTAGTAGGTGACTATAACTTGCAAGATCGGATCTAAAACATGGATATAATTATGATAACATAAACGGTTTAGATCTGAGTTCATGGCACCCGGGCCCAAAGTGACAAGCATTAAGCATGGTGAAGTCATAGCAACATCAATCTAAGAACATAGTGGATACTAGGGATCAAGCCCTAACAAAACTAACTCGATTACATGATGAATCTCATCCAACTCCTCACCGACCAGTGAGCCTACGAAGGAATTACTCACTCCCGGTGGGGTGCATCATGGAATTGGCGAGGGACAAGGGTTGTTGATGACGAAGAACAAAAATCCCCGTCTCCGGAGCCTCAAACGGGCTCCAGATCTGGCCTCCCGATGAAGAACAGGAGGTGACGGCAGCTCCGTCTCATGGATCGCGATAATTCTTTCTCCTTGATTTTTTCTGGAAAAATATGATTTTATAGCGTCGGTTTCAGGGTCAGCGGGGCCACCAGGTGGGGACAACCCACCTGGGCACGCCAGGAGAGGGGGGCGCGCCCTGGTGGGTTGTGCCCACCCAGGGGCCCCTCTCCGGTAGGTCTTGGCTCCAGAAATTCTTATTTATTATATAAAATTCCTCGCGAAGTTTCGTTCCATTCCTAGAACTTCTATTTCTGCACAAAAACAACACCATGGTAGTTCTGCTGAAAACAACGTCAGTCCGGGGTTAGTTTCATTCAAATCATGCAAATTAGAGTCCAAAACAAGAGGAAAAACGTTAGGAAAAGTAGATACGTTGGAGACGTATCACCCCGCGTAGCTCCATCTCCATGTGGATCTTTCTCTATTTCTACCGGCTTCTATTTGTGATGAGTTTATGTCTCATGAACTAGTGCTAGTACTATTATTCTAATCACACTGCACAAAAGGATCATATGATCCGAGGGTGCCAGCCGTCTTTCCTTCGACAGGTTCTACCTAGCCAGGAAGTTAAATCCTGTTTAGTTCAGGGTTTACATCGCAGGGACCCCATCAGTAGTTTTTTTGGACACACTCTCACAACTTTTGTATTTAGTTGTGCAGTAAATATTGGCTATGATCTATGAATCATTGAGATGCATCAGCATGCATGTTAGTTTTCCTTTGTATTTGATGGAATGTTGTAACAGGGCAACCTTGGAGTAGGAATGAAAATGGAGTGGAAAGTTTCCGTTTTTCCGGAGAAAAAATGGAAACAGAGAGAAACCAACGTTTCGTTTCGTTGGATCGTGACATCGAGCAAAACCAACGTTTAAATCACGTATGTCGCGTTCGTGTCTCACCCTCCTCCACGGCTCCACCCCACACGGTCGCTCGGCATGCCACTCACCGCAAACCGAGTATACGATAACTTTCCCGCCTGCTTGTCGATGGATCGCGCCATGGAGTACTAGCACTACTGGAAGAGATTGACGAGGAGGTTGAGGACAGCTAGCTGTAGCACGGACTCCCAAGAACTTTTACATGCATGTTGTGGCCGGCTATTGCGACCTTTGAACGCGGAGCAGTCGCATGCACCGAGAAGCGGCGCAGGCGATGCTCTCTCAGCCGGCGCGCTGCTTCAATGTCGGCGCCAGTGAGAGGTCGCGTCCGCTCTGGCCGGGCATGGATGCGACACTGACCGTTCCGGGTGGGAAGCACGCGCGGGTGATGAAGAGGGTTCGAGTTGGTCAGGAGCGGGCGTGGCAGCGGTTCGGACGCCCGCAAACAAGAGATGTTGTACGTAAATATTGCTGCGTATATAATTAACAACGTAAGTAATGCGCTAGTTGGACAAATATGATTGGAGATGGAGATGGAGTTTTACATAAACACGGATATGCATGTCTATGTGTGTGTGCGCGACGACTCTCGCGACTACTCATACACACCATCGATGTCTCGTTCTCCCTACACACACACAAACTTAGTACCGCCTCATTTTATTCCTAGGATAGGAATATCATAGGAGTGGGAAACAATATGAAGTGAGATAAATGGAGTACGACGCACAGAAGAAATGTACACGCGCTCACTCTGCCTCTGAGATACCCGCGAGTACACGATGGAGCGCATTTGTACACGAAGAGGCAGCTTACGTACATAATAATTTGACCCTTTAATTTGTTCACTTAATAATGGAGGGTCGGGGACCACACGTGAGCGATACAAAGTGCGATCTGGAAGCGGGGGCGTGTTTTTGATCGAGTTTTCTTTCTTGGTACATTAAAAAAAATTGCTCACCAGTTTTCGTTTCTTTTTCCTGGAAACGCGCGTATTCTATTTAAAACCACTGCTATGGAGAGATTTTTTTACTCCATTGTATATATAGCCTCTTGTTTGATAGGGTTTCTCGCGTCTTGCTCTCTCACCCTCTCCATATCTAAACAAGATGACAGTGTCCACTCTATCTATCTCCTCACCGGTGGTCACAGATCCAGGCGAATCCCGTCCGCTGCGGGAGGTGAGGAGGTGCAGCATTGACGTTGTCGCCGTCGGCGATGGAGGAAGCCGATGCACACCGTCCTCTCTAAGCCGTCGCTGGCGCGGCCAAAGGTCCTCCGCGCTCTTGTTCGCTGCCATCGTGTGGGTTGATCCCGCCCGCCCGCCTAAGCGACATCTCGCCCAGCTGAGGTATAACTTCTTTTGAATTTCATGCTTCATTGTACTGGTCCAGCTCCCCAGGTCGCTGCATGCGGGTTTTTTTCTATGCCACTACTCCCCAGCTCCCCATGTATAGTAGCTGGGGTTCGTCGGCTGGTCCAACATCACCTATTTTTTAATATTATAGAGGAAAAAGCACTCGAAAAGTTGTCCTGGTTTATGCCTCGGTGGAGGTATACATGTTGTTTCGACAAAAAGTACATGGTGGTTGTGCGTTCATTGTCCATATGCTCCTATTGTTGCTGCTAATCTAATACTATCACTGGTTAAATGAAGCAATGCCCATGGTAAAGTGACGTCCCTTTTAAGTAATGCTGATGTCAATCCAGAGGCGTCGATAAATGCTTCTGTCCTGCTTTTTTTCTCGGGTATCCTGGTTTAGTTCCCATCAAGATAATCATGATGCTTCTGTTTGTTGGTGTACTTTTCATTAATTCTTATTGACAATTGAGATTTCGCTGTTAATCTTGTACCACTGCCAAAACAAAGTAACAACACTATATCCCTTTTTTTATATTTTTGCAAACAGCGATGCGTATCTCCATACCCGGGCATGTCTTTCTCAATTTTAGTGGAGCTGCACAAAATTGGATGGCCATTGTTGTTTCGCCTCACTATCCTCTGCCACGTGGTTCTTCCTTCCTCGAGCTTGATTACCGAGAAGAAACGGACCACAGTGAGGATTTTCAAACTTCATTGGTGCCTCACCCAAACTTGATGCCAAATGGATGATGCATCACCACGATGACCTATCCATGCTCATGGTTGCATCTCATGGTTGCATCGGCTGGTGAAGCTGATCGATTTTCCATGAAAAACAAGCTGTCTTCCATCAGTGCTCTTTGGTTGTTACCCACAAAGATGTTATCCTTCATCAGTTCACCTTGGTTGCATTGGAGACGTAGTCGTCTTTCACGTTGGTGCAATTTTATCACACAATTGGCTATGAACCAAATGTTTCCTCGAAGAAGGATCGATGTTCGTACTAAGAGCATAAGTTTTGTATTGATTTCTAAGCCTTCACACAACTTTGTCTTCAGCTCCCCTGTAATTTTATTTGTCCAGCTATTAACTAAATATGTGGTCAGACTTTGATTAAAAAAATGGTGTGGACTAAAACCCGGATGGATGTAGTAGCCCTCCATTTTTATTTACTCTGCATATTAGATTTGACTAAAGTCATACTTTGTAAAGTTTGACCAAGTTTAGGCGAACACAACAAACCATAAATATTGAGAGAGGGCAAACTGCACATACTCTCAAACCTTTCCGATAATTGAAATTAAAATTCTTTATTTGTACACACTCTCACACGTTTCCGATAATTTGGCGCATGTGTGCTTGTTCACTTAACAGAGGGTAGTGTACCACACGTGAAGGACATGAAGTGCGACCAGGACGTGTGGATTGCTAGTTCATCGTAAATAGTTTTCTTCACTGGTACGTTAAATAAAGAGTTTCGTTTCATACTTACACGATTTAAAACGATTGTTATGGAGAGAAAAAGAAAATCACTCCACTATATATTAGTAGTATACACGAGTACTATATAAGTACTATATAAGCTAGAGCCTCAGCGCTTGTTCGCTAGGGTTTGCACTCTCCACACTCTTGCCGCACTACATATATATACACGCTGGAGGCCCAGCGTTCCTTTGCTACGGTTGGCTATATTCACAGTCTCTCACCCTCTTCACCAGATCTAAACAAGACCGCGTTGGCCTCTATCTCTCTCTCCCCCCTCACAGCTGGTGAAGGAGCCGTCCGGATCCCGTCGCACCGGGAAGGGGAGGAGGTGCAGCATTCACTCTATCGCCTTCGGCGAGGGAGGCAATCCACTGCCGGCTTCACTGTTCTCTTTCAGCCAGCGCCTGTGCGAGAGGGCCACCGACCCCTTCTTCCTTGCTGTCATGCATAGTGTGGGTAGATCCGACCTCCCGCCGCATGCCTAGCCACATCCTGACGACCCTAAGGTATAACTTTCTTTGAAACCGTCATTGCTCTAGCTGCATGCGGATCTTTTTCGATTCTGTAGTCGAATCTAGGTCTTGGTTCATAGAGGAAAGAAGGGTGGGGTGGGGTGGAGCATGAATCTAGGACGTGGTTCAATGAGGAAAGGAGGGAGGGAAAGTAGTATAGACTGGCTACCCACCCGCTTTGTTGGTCGAAAAGGGAAAAAGGGGGTAACCCAGTACACACATCTGTAAGGAACCGATCTCTTTGTTGAAAAAGGAAAGAAACTGGGGGGTCGGGTAGTTTGTGCAGGACTAGATTTGCTGCCCTCACATAGGAAAAAGGTTCAAAGAGAACAAATATGGGACCAATGCAGATATGCTGATTGGCAACATACTCTGCATCACCCATTTATACGTGTGGACGCACATGGTGCTGGCATGTCCCATTTCCCATGTCCCATACAACTATTTTGCTGTTGTTAATCTAAGAATGCCACTGGAAAATTGAAGCAATGCCACTGTTAAAAGTAAATTACATTTTTAATGAATGTTGTTTTAAGAGAATGTCTTTGTTAATATGAATCAATGCAACCGTTTTAGAAATGCTACTGTCCTACTTTGTTTTCCATCAAGATAAGTTAGATGCTTCTTTTTGTCGCCGTATGCTTCATCCTCCTTTATTGGCTAGTAATTGTTTCCTTTTTTGCCTCTATTAAAACAGGGATATCTATTCAACTTGTTGCTATAGCGAACTTAAATGTCACACCGGCGACTTTGCTTGATTTATTTGAACTACACAAAACGAGATTGGATTTCCTATTTGTGTTGGCAGATTCGTAGGTGATCTTGTCTGCGTCATGAAAGGTCAGTACCTGCCTTCATCCGCATGATTGTGCAGTGTGCTTTGAGATGCTTTGCTACTTGTATTGGTACTGTTTTAAATAAATGTTGAATTGAAGCTATTGAATTGCTGTCTTTTCCCATTAAGTAGTGAATAAAAATGGGACCAACCCAAACATGATGCTTGTTGCTTTGTTACAACAAACTCTGCATCACCCCCTTTATAAGTAGATGGAAGCACATGGTGTTGTTGCGCCCACTCTCCCTGGAACTGTTTATGCTTTTTGTTAATCTAATGCCGCTGGTAAAATTAAGCAATGCCACTCTCAGAATTAACTACTGAATCTTAGTTCAAAACTGCAACACTTGTTAGGGATCGGCGGGAGTACCATTTCTGTTAGGGATCGGCCGGAGTACATGTTTAAGAAATGTACTATTGAGATAATGTCTCTGTTATTATATATCAGTTACAGTGTTTTACAAATGGTACTATCCTGCTTTGTAGTTCTTTCTACATGTTTAAGCAAGGTATTGTTAAGATAATGTCTCTATATATGAATCAATCGCATTGTTTTAGGAATGGTACTTTTCTGCTTTGTCGTTCTTTATACATGTTGAAACAAGGCATTGTTAAGATAATGTCTTAGTTAATATGAATGAATCACACTGATTGAGAATTGCTACTCTCCTGCTTTGTTTCCCATTAAGATAAGGTTGATTAGTAGATGTTTTTCTTCTAGGAGTATAAGTCATCAATCGTTATTTCTCACTAATTGTTTCCCTTATACCTATTGTTGCATACAAGGATATCAAAACTTCTACTCGGTTTTATTTTGACTTTGATTTTAGTTGAACTGCACAAAAGGAGCGAATGTGTTTAAGGCAAAGTGTTGCATTAGTGGGTCCAGTTGGTCTTACCACTTTGCAGAAAGAAGCAGCCGCTATTTGCGCTACATTACAGAAGGAATGATCGAGAAGCTTTAGAGTATTGTAGACGCTTGTGACATGACTAGTCTACAGACCAAGGAAAACTCAAGTCAACAGCACGTGGGGTGCAAAATTCACTCCACAAGGAAAGGTATGACCAAGTCAGCCGCCGGCACACCTGTAACAAACAAGGTCAGTATCGGCCTTCATCCACATGACCGTGCTTTGTTATGTTGTGCTGATTATATTGTTGTATTGTTTTGAATAAATGTTTAATTCAAGCTATTGTATTGCTATCTTTTCTTGTTAAGATAATGAAGGTGATTATAGTTGTAACCGTATGTTTAATCAACTAGTACCACTATTATACTCATCACACTTTTTTTGTATTTATGCAGACAGGGATGCTCAGGTTGATTTTAGTGGAACTGCACAAAATGTTTAGATGGTTCGTGTCCTCCATAATACTTCATCATGCACAATACATCGAATGGTTCTCTAATCATTCGTCGTCACCTTGAGCCACCGGACTATCTACTTGAATGAAGCTACCAACATGCAGCGGTGGAGCCAACGTACAAGCGTTTGGTTCAACTGAAACCAACGGATTTTGCTCCATACGTGCATGTACCTGCAGGTTTACCTAATGTGAACCCATTAAAAAATTGTGACTGACCCCATCAACGCGAGGTTGTCACGGACTAAGCAACTAAAGCAAAGGGCCCACAAGTGAAATGCCCACGAGGAGTACTTGACTCTTGCCGTGATTAATGACTGTGCTTAGTCATGTACGCATCCTTGCTAAAAAAAGTCATGTACGCAGCCGCACGCCTCATCGCGTCTTCGTTTTTCAATTGGCATCTGATCTCTCCTCTCCTCTGTGCGTGTTCCTGGTGCCTCGCCGCCTCTGCCGGCCGCAGCCTATAGATCGACAGCGGCAACAATTGTACCTCAAAATTTGAGGTAATTAGATTACATTGTCTCATCTCCTCTTTCTTATGTATGTTCTACCTATCTAATAACCTAGTGTGATATCCCTGCAAAAAAAACCTAGTGTGATAGTGAATTTTTTCCATAGTTTTTTTATCTATTTTTCTCCATGAACTTTGATTGATCTATGCTATGGAGCGATATTTTTCGAAGAAAACTCGGTCCCCAGATCGAGATAATGATACAAGTACATCAAGGTCACCAATTAGACATAGGCTAAGTGCATCAAAGGTCAGCTAACCACCTGAAGCCTACTATTCATACAGGTAGGCTATAAGTGATTTTATAATTTTATTGAACCGGTATGTCTTGCACTCTTCAGTTTTTAAAGCAACATAATGAGTGATATGTGATACCATATTTCTATTCATTATGTTGTTTTGGTGCTATAGTTTTGTTGTAAGAGAATTTAAAATTATACTATACACCTCACAAATTAGTACCAAGTTCTCACAACGACTCATGGAGTGAATCCAATGGTCAAATTTTCTGGCTCCGCCCCTGCCAACGTGTTTAATGCTTTGCAACATATAAATACGAAATCCACCATGCTACTCAAGACATTGTTTGATTTCAGTGGAACTGCACAAAAAGATACCCTAGTTAATCCGGCTCCATGTGCCATTTCAATGTGCAAATTGATGACAAACCATGCCCGTCTGAATAGAGCTACCAACGTCTTCAAGGCAGAAGAATTCCCACAAGTTCAAGGGAAAGAACTCTGTCCAGCAGAATACTACCTTTAAGAATGGTAAGAAGAAAGACAAAAAGAGAGATGGCTGCTTTACTTGTGGTTCAGAGGAACACTGGGCAAACAAGTGCCCAAACAAGTACAAGAAGCCAGGACAAGACTCCAAGTCTGTCAATGTCACTCTAAGCAACAATGATGGGGCATCTGGGTATGGTAATCTATTTACCGTACTTTCAGTTGTCAGTTCACCGATTGGTGGGTTGACACTCGGGCCAATATTCATATGTGTGCTGATGTGTCTTTGCTTTCTTGCACAAGGATGCTCAGCTTGATTTTAGTGGAACTGCACAAAATGTTCAGATGGTTCATGTCCTCCATAATACTTCATCATGATTAATACATCGAATGGTTCTCTAATCATTCGTCATCACCTTCGCCACCGGACTATCTGATGACAAACTGATGAAAAACCCTGCCCGTTCCACAATAATAGGCATTACATATTTAGAATGGGAAAAGCTTGTCAAAGTTTAATCATTGATGTTAGCAAGAAGACATTAGTTTAATATATTGGAATTGGAAAACCTTGTCAAATTTTGCTCATTGATGTTAGCCAGAAGACATGCATTTGATATTTTTTTAGTGGGACGCCCTTTCGTGTGAGCAGCGTCAATCGTTTTTTTCTATTCATGTCTTCAGTTCAGAAGTAAATATTTACTCTGCTGAGATGCATAGTCACATGAATGTTGACTTATGTAAGGTATTTTAAGAGTTTGTTCTGAATGTTGTCTATGTAATACCAGGCCTTGTGAGTTTGATTGCAAAGTTGAGCTTGGAATGTTGTCGCATGTGGCATCATGAGCTGTTCATCGTGCCTCCTGAGAATAATGCTTCATATTGTTTTACATGTTGATCTAATGCATGTGATTTGCAGGTTAAGAAGATCATCCTCTTCTGTTGTTTCAGTGCTTAAGAAGTTCATTGTCTTAAGTTTCATTCATAGCCTATACGACAACTCGGGTAGGTTAGAGGTGAAACCATATGATCTTCCGACCAACTCATCATCTTAGGCCGTGATTGGATCGTCGTTTTCCAACCAAAACCACTTGTAAAAATGACACTTGTAAATAAAAGCAGATGATCTTGGGCGAAGCGCTTGGTTGGTCGATTTCAACTAGTAAAATATACACTGGTCTCTCAAATTACATGCGTAACTCGCCGGTTTTTGTTACAGACCTCGGGCCCTCGGTTTCATTACGCCTGTATTTTATGCGTTGTTTCCGATGATGAGTAAATTACACTTGTATCTTAATACATGTGTGAAACAATCCAGAGCTCCCAAGCGCGGCCTTACCGTTTCAGGTCATCTCAATCTCTCGATGGTGCTCATAGATGTCCGATGATCCTGGCTTCCTGAATGAGCAGCGGGCGCTGTATCAGACCATCCGTAGGGCCCGCGAGGCCCTCTTTGTCATCCTTCGAGTTGTTGCGCTCGCCGTGGTGCCGAGCATTGTCAACATGGTCGACGAACATGAGGAATCAGGAGATGACTTTATTTGGACAGGATGACAGTAGGGACCCACTAGGTCCATAGCCATACGTACGCAAGTTCCTCCTTATTATATACAACTATAATTTTTTTTGCTTCCTCCTAGTTTCCTGACATCACGGTCCCACACCATCGTCAACCTATATAGTCAATAAATGAGAGAATTGCACAAGGAGCAACCGACAGTTGGGACCCAGCAGCTTGAGCAGTATTTTGTTTTTTAGGTGTAAGCGGAGTTTTTCTTGAGCGATGTTTTTGTTGTTGTTCAGAGGAGCAGGGTATCAACTGGGCGGGTTGTGGCCCGTCTAGCCCAGGCTATTATTTTATGTCGACCAAATATCCAGCCCAGATATTATTTTTCCAAGGTGAAAATGGCTAGCCCACCTATATTTTTTGCGGAATACCCAACCCAGGTCAACTTCTTATTCTCCGCCCCACTGGGATGTAAATCTTTCCTATGAGGGATGCATAGGCCTAACAAGAAAATGGGCTTTAATAAATAATAAATGGGATGTAATTATAAAAATTGGGCTGTAAATATACAAAAACGCACCAAACAGGTAATTAGTTTAAAAAATATTATTGTTTGAATTTGTAAATTTTAATTTCATTACTTATTGCGCGCGCAATATTTCTTTAGATTTTTACCTAATACAGATTCATTTTGAAATTATATTTAATCTGACTCGAAATTTCAGGATAAAAATATTTCGAATCCCATCAAAATGTTGGATTTTTGATTGAATTCTGTTTTGAGAGGTTGTTTGAAATTATTAATCGTTGTCCTGGCTAGAAAATGGGCTGTAAGTTTAACAGACTGTAAATGGGTTGTAGTAAATTCCATTAGAATTCAAAAATGGGTTGTACATTATTACAAATCGTAAATGGGCTATATGTTCTCTGCCACAGATGTGATGCTCACTTGTGGGACTACTATTTTTTTGAGAATTATAGTCAGTGACGCGTACGAAAGTCTTGTGGGCCTACTAAGGCGTACGGAAGGCATTGTAAACTTATAGTCAAGACACGCTTCTAGCAGCAGTGGCCGTTGGATGTCCATCCAACGGCTGTAGTGCTTCTTCAATCTCGGATATTCTTGCTTCAGCCGCCCAAACCACTGCCGGCGGTACCGCCTGCTACCGCCTCCCATGGCTGGCTGTGCTGCCGCGCAGACTTCACCGGCCCACTCTACTCCCAAACGCCATCCAGGCCATTCCTCTACTCACCAACACCTCATGTCCTTCACCGGCGACGGCAACCTCATACCGCAGCCGAACCAGTGAACCCTCATACTCCCCTCCGCGTGGGCATCCACTGTTGTGTCTTCGCCTGCTCCGGGTCGTTCCCTTCGTAATACTCGCCATCGTTCACTGTGTTGGTTCTCTCGGCGCGGCGTGGTAAACTTTGTCAACAAACGACAGCCATCAAATGAGGCATGTACGTGGATTGGCTGACAGTAGGGACCCACATGGCCCATGGCCGCATGCAGCAAGTGCCCCCATATTATGCGAAAACAAATAATTTCTCCCCCTGACAAGTTTGACCCACCAGCTACATCTTCGCACGCAAGGAAGTGCTTCCTTTATTATGCGGAAATAAAAAGTTTCCTCTCCCTGACAAGTGGGACCCACTAGCTTTATTATGATCCTTTTCGTGAAAATATAGATTGTACCGAAGATGCTAAATTGTTTTCTTTTTATTCTAACTCAAAAAAGAAGAAATAAAAAACCCAGAAAACATCTTCGCATGCAAGGAAGTGCCACCTTATTACGCGAAAAAAATTGATTCCCCGTGCTAGCTGGGACCCACTAGATTTGGAGGCTGACTTGTGGGCCTACTAAGTTAACGCGTACGCAGGGCTTTGTCAACTTAGTCAATGAACGATTCTAGCTGCACTGACCATTGGATGTTAATCCAACGGCCAAGCTACGTCTTCAACCTCTGGTCTTGTTGCTCCAGCCGCCCAAACCTGCGCCTGCCGTACCACCCGCTCCAACCTCCCGTGGTCGGTTATGCTGCCGCGCAGGCCTCACCGCTCGACCATACTACTACTGGTTGGGCCTTCCCTCTACTCACCCACACCCCCTGTTATTCTCCGGAGACAGCAGCCTCAAACAGCAGCCGAAGCAGTCAACCCTCGTACTCCCCTCCGCGTGGGCATCCACTGCTGCGTATTCCCCGGCTCCGAGTTGTTCCCTTCCTAGGTCGCGCCGTCCCACCACCTTGGTGCTCTCGGGCGGTACGGCATCCTCAACGCGGTCAACGAACGATAGCCATCAGAAGAGGACTGTAAGTGGAGAGGCTGATAGCTGAGTCCATGGCCGCACGCAAGGAAGTGCCTCCTTATTACGCGCAAAATAATGATTCCTCCACCTGACACCTCGGACCTATTGGAAGGGCCTCTGTATTTCACGAAAAAACGTTCCCCCTGATAGCTGGGACCCACCGGCTTTATCTTCGCACGGAAGGAACTGCCTTCTTACCCCCTGACAGCCGGGACCCACCAGGTTGAAGCGAAGGTAGCGTTATCTGTCCGGCCGCAAACGTGTACGTACATAGCGGTCGATCGGTGTCTCTGCAGCGACATACCGTGGCCGAGTAAGGAGCGGCACGTGTTGAAGTAGAGGCGTCGACGTAGCATGTCACGCAGTCCCGTCTATATTGTGTACACGTACATACGACCATGCTGCAAGATAGTAAATACGGCCACGTATGTACATACGGGCGGGGTCTCTAACGCGTAAAGTGACTAATCCTATTCATTGGAAGCCAACCGGCTGGGTCGAAATGGAGAAACTGCGTCGTGTTCATGGGGAGGCAACGGAATGCATCGTGTTCATTGGGAGGCAACGGAATATGTCATGTTCATTGGGAGCCAACCGTCTTGGACGGAACAGCCGAAACGAGGTCTGGGGTACCGCAGAACGGAGGAAACAGGCCTTCTGTTCGACCGCGTACGGTCGAAACGGGGTCCTGTTCATCGGGAAGGGTCTGACATACCGCAAACGGAGGAAACAAACTTGTGTTTGACCACGTACGGTCGAAACGTGGTCCTGTTGATCGGGAGGGGTGTGGCGTACCGCAAAACGGAGGAAACGGACTTGTGTTGGAGCGCCTAAGGTCGAAATGGGGTCCTGTTCATCGGGAGGGGTGTGGCGTACCGCAAAACGGGACTCCACGGGCTACTGTTCATCCACCGTCGACTTCCTCCAGCCTCCACCTGCTACTGTTCATCCAGCGTCGACTTCCTCCAACCTCCACCAGCAGCTGTTAATCCACGGGGTCCTGTTCATCCAGCCTCCACCGGCTACTGTTCATCCAGCCCTCCACGCGGTCCTATTCATCCAGCCTCCACTGTCTACTGTTCAACCAGCCCTCCACGGGGTCCTATTCAACTAGCCCCTCCACGGGGTCCTGTTCAACTAGCCCTCCACGTATGGGGTCCCTCCACTGGCTACTATTCATCCACCCCCACGCCTCCTCGATCGGGACCCTGTTCATGCAGCGGCAACGGCCTCTACTACCACGGGATCCTGTTCATCCAACCCCCACCAGGAACTGTTTATCCAACCCCACCAGGAACTGTTCATCAAGAAGTAGCTTCGATCGGCTTCAGTTAGCAGCAGTAGTGAAGGAATCACTCGGGTTCAGTTAACAGCAAGGGATCAATCGGGGTCTAGTAACGTAGCTAGTGCAATCGCTCGGGTTCAGTTAGAGCCCAACGCCTCGCTCGGGTTCAGTTAGAGTGCAACGCCTCGCACACACGCGCGTACGTGTACGAGAGAAACTCGCAAACCTCCATGGATCGCTCGGCCCCGACCACCCACCGTAACCGGGAACTCCCTGATATTTTCCACGCCCTCGCTTTTACCATGATTTTTTCCGTCATGGACGGCCCAAAGAATGTCATGGAGGTGCGTCTCCGGCCCGCCTAGGACAAAAGCCCATTTTCTGTCATGATTTTTTGTCATAGAAGTAGGAGCCCACCACATCTATGATGATACCGGGGTTTTGTCACAATTATCGTCATAGAAGTGTCATAAGCATGACAGGAAAAAAATTCGTTCGGCCCAAAATGTCATGGATGTGTCTTTTTCTGTAGTGTTTCATAGTCAACTGTAAGCGAATCATATCGATTGGTAAGATCATCAATAGTTGACGAAAAAGCATCTTGCTCTTCGATCAACTTTTGATTCTTCTCCATCTCTTCGACCAGTAATCCTTCTGTTTTCTTGAGATTTCTCTCAAGCATTTCAAGCTCATCTTGTAGAGATTTTGCCATTTTGACAAGTTTAGCATAAGCAATGTATCCAGGAGAATATCCATTCATCGATTTTTGGTGTTTTGCTGATACCTGATCCTTTGATGATTTTGCCATGAGACAGAAAGAGGTCGGTTCATCATCACTCGAAGTGTTATCATCAACATCTGAATCAAATGAATCTTCTGACGATTCATATGCAATGAAGGCATTGATCCTTCCTATTCTTCTTTGAAATTCTTCATCATTAGATTCAGAGTCTGTTGCCTCATCTTTAGAGTCCAGGGTTATATGAGCACATGCTCTATTCAGCCATGATATTCTCTTCATATTTGATTCGATGGTTTCTCTTGCTGTTATGTCAATGACTGGTCTCATCGAAGAAGATGAGGATGGTTCATTTTTCTACTAGAGCTTAGTATGACGATCCATTCGTGTGAATCTACCGCAGTGAAGGTATTTCCATCGGTTGCTAGGTTTTCCTTCCCAGCATGGACAGTTTGCAATGAGATGACCGAGTTGTTTGCACTTGAAGCACTTCATTTCTTTCAGGGGCAATCTTCTTCTTGACGATTCAGGCACGTCAAACTCGTGATCATTTGTGAGGCAGAGATTTTGCCTTTTGAGATAACTTAGCCTTTATGTGAGCATTTCAAGCCCTCTGGTGATGGTGTGTTGATTCTCAACATCTTCTTCTTCTTCTTCAGAACTGCCATAGTGTGAGAGAATTCTCCTTCACTTTCCAAAAAAATTCTTGATTGGCATTTTCTAGTTCCATCTTTTCTTCATGAATCGACAGCAGTGTCCTGACCTCAGCATAATGAAGCTCTTCATAGTCTAGTCTTTGTTTGGCTTCAGCTACAATGGGTTCGCGGGATTCATCAAGAGCGCTCAGAAGCTTGTTGACTACATCTCTATCGGCGATATCAATTACTCCTCGCTGATGTAGTCTTTCGACAATGTTTGTCAATCCACGAGTGAGTTCCATAGTACTTTCTTTGTGAAGACTTCTGAATCCAGTGAACATGGCACGAAGCATTTGAATGTGGGGATCTGATCTGGCAACAAATTCTTCATGAGCATTGTTGATGGCATCCCAAATTTGCTTTGCTGTATTCAACCTTTGGAACCGAAAGAAAATGTCTTTTGATAGACTGCTACAGATGATATGTTTTGCTTGAGCATCCAATTGCATACTTGCTTTGTCATCAGAAGTCAGATCATTTTGTTGCTGAATGGTGTAGCCATCTTCCACAATCTACCATAGATCACAGTTGACGGCTTGAATCCTGATTCTCATTCATTCCTTCCAGTAGAGGTAATCATTTCCATCGAAGATAGAAAATCGTTCAGAGTGCAAGGATCTACCTGCATGCGACATACTCAAAACTCCAAGGACGTTAGATCTTTAATAAACAGAGACAGGGAGTACCTGCCCTGATACCAATTGTTAGGACCGAGAGTATATCGACCGGAGGGGGTGAATGGGAGATTAAAAAATTATTTCGAATGTTTTGAACTGATCCCAAACACATCAGCGGAATTAAAGATCGGTAGATACGGGTGCATTCAAGCTCGCTACCCAGGAACAAAACCTTCAAGGTAAGATGTAGTAATGATTCTAGCATAGGATACAACAGAATTAACGATGACAATGGCAATACAACATGCCAATAGAACCAAAGACATGAAGAAGATCTGGAGCAGAGCTATGATGGGTAATTATGAAGGACAACAACACAAGCTACAAATGACAATGAACTCTGCGAGAGATAAGTTGAATGATAAGCAGCAGAGGGTAACAGATCAGATATGTATCATCACAGAACACACATAATGACTACTGAAAGTAATGTAGTGAAGTAGAATGAACCAGTGGTGCTCGATGGCGACAATCAGATTTGGTAGACCAGTTCACCCTTCTGCCAAAGGGCTATGTCTGGTTGGAGGGGCTATGACTTAACACGGAAGATAAACTATCTTCACCCTATTCTCCTTCAACACATAGTTGATCAGACTCAGGTTGATTTCACCCATGGTAGATCCTTGTCGGTGATCTCCAAACCTTCAGTCGACCTTCGCGAACCACAATCACTCTTCGTTGCTGAAGATCTAGCTTGGTGAAGACAACGACACTTCAACACTCGAGCCGAAACCTATTCATCTAGAGAGTGCGCAACTCTGAAGAGTAATAAGTACAAGAACTCTCACTCAGAACTGCTGTGATGCTAGACCACTATCTAAGTTTGGGCTCTTGATTTTTCTCTCGGTGGAACTTAAACTCAAATCACTCGGAGAGGGGTTGCTCAAATCAATCTTCTCAGAAATCTCAAGCGGAGCAGCTAACGGACAATGTTGGAGCGGGGTGGCTATTTATAGCCGCATCCTTCTAATACGTCCATTTTGCATCATGTTTCCTTACTGTTATTTATGATGTTTTTATCCATAATAATGCTTTTTGGAGTAATTCTGATGCCTCTTCTCTCATAATTTACAAGGTACACATGAAGAGGGAGAATTCCGGCAGCTGGAAATCTGGACCTGGAAAAGCTACGTCAGGCCACCTATTCTGCACAACTCCAAACAAGATGAAACTTCACGGAGATTTTTTATGGAATATTTGAGGATTATTGCAGAAAATAACTACCAGAGGGGGCCCACCAGGTGGGGAGCCCAGGCGCGCCCTGGTGGGTTGTGCTCACCCAGGCCCACCTCCGGTGCCCATCTTCTGGTATATAGGTCATTTTGACCTAGAAAAAATAAGGAGAAGACTTTCAGGAAGGAGCGCCGCCGTCTCGAGGCGGAACTTGGGCAGGAGCACTTTTTCCCTTCGGCGGAGCGATTCCGTCGGGGGAACTTCCCTCCCGGAGGGGGAAATCATCGTCATCATCATCACCAACAACTCTCCCATCTTGGGGAGGGAAATCTCCATCAACATCTTCAACATCACCATCTCATCTCAAACCCTAGTTCATCTCTTGTGTTCAATCTTGTTACCGGAACTATAGATTGGTGCTTGTGGGTGACTAGTAGTGTTGAACATCTTGTAGTTGATTACTATATGGTTTAATTGGTGGAAGATTATATGTTCAGATCCAATATGCTATTTAATACCCCTCTGATCTTGAGCATGATTATTATTTGTGAGTAGTTACTTTTGTTCTTGAGGTCACGGGAGAAATCATGTTGCAAGTAATCATGTGAACTTGATATGTGTTCGATATTTTGATAGTATGTATGTTGTGATTCCCTTAGTGGTGTCATGTGAACGTCGACTACATGACAGTTCACCATATTTGGGCCTAAGGGAATGCATTGTGGAGTAGCAATTAGATGATGGGTTGCGAGAGTGACAGAAGCTTAAACCCCAGTTTATGTGCTATTCCTTAAGGGACCGATTGGATCCAAAAGTTTAATGCTATGGTTAGAATTTATTCTTAATAATTTTCTCGTAGTTGCGGATGCTTGCGGGAGGGTTAATCATAAGTAGGAGGTTTGTTCAAGTAAGAACATCACCTAAGCACTGGTCCACTCACATATTAAATTATCAAAGTAGCGAACACAAATCAAACCAACATGGTGAAAGTGACTAGATGAAAATCCCGTGTACCCTTAAGAATGCTTTGCTTATCATAAGAGACCGTTTTGGCTTGTCCTTTGCCTCAAAAGGATTGGGCTACCTTGTTGCACTTTTGTTACTACTATCGTTACTTGCTCGTTACAAAATATCTTGCTATCAAACTACTCCGCTACTTACAATTTTAGCACTTGCAGACATTACCTTACTGAAAACTACTTGTCATTTCCTTCTGCTCCTCATTGGGTTCGACACTCTTACTTATCGAAAAGAGCTACAATTGATCCCCTATACTTGTGGGTCATCAAGGCTATTTTCTAGCACCGTTGCCGGGGAGTGAAGCGCCTTTGGTAAGGAAACATTTATATAATGTGCTGAAATTTATTGTCACTTGTTACTATGGAAAACAATCCTTTGAGGGGTTTGTTCGGGGCATCTTCACCTCGACCGGAACCACAATTATCTACCCCTCAACCTATTGCACCTACTGAAAATATTGAATATGAAATTCCTTCGGGTATGATAGAACAACTGCTAGCTAATCCTTATGCAGGAGATGGAACCGAACATCCTGATATGCACTTGATATATGTAGAACAAAGTTGTGGATTGTTCAAGCTTGCAGGTTTACCCAGGGATGAAGTTATGAAAAAGGTTTTCCCTTTATCTTTGAATGGAAAAACATTGGCATGGTATAGGCTATGCGATGATATTGGATCTTGGAATTGGAATCGTCTGAAATTGGAGTTCCACCAAATTTTTTACCCTATGCATCTAGTTCATTGTGATCGGAATTATATATATAAATTTTGGCCTAGTGAAGGAGAAAGTATCGCTCTAGAGAAATTATTATCCAGAACTTTTATGCCCGGCTTTCTCGTAATGATCAAACCATGCTCGATACTTCTTGTGTTGGTTCTTTTATGAAGAAGACTATTTAATTCCGGTGGGATCTTTTGGAAAGATTTAAACGCAACTCTGAAGATTGGGAACTCGATGAAGGTAAAGAGTCAGGTATTAAGCTTAAGTATGATTGTGCTAAATCTTTTATGAATACCAGTGCTTTTCAAAAGTTTAGCACTAAATATGGACTCGACTCTGAGATAGTAGCTTCATTCTGTGAATCATTTGCTACTCATGTTGATCTCCCTAAAGAGAAGTGGTTTAAATATCACCCACATATTAAATAAGAAATCAAAGAACCGGTACCAATTAAAGAAGAAACTATACTTTATAATGTTGATCCAGTTGTTCCTTCTGCTTATATTGAAAAAGCACCTTTCCCTGTTAGGATAAAGGAACATGCTAAGGTCTCAACTGTGGTTAACAAAAGCTATATTAGAACACCTAAACCTGATGAACAAATCAAAGTAGAACCTAGTATTGCTATGGTTAAAGATCTCTTGGAAGAAGATATGGATGGGCATGTTATTTACTTCTGTGAAGAAGCTGCTAGAATTGCCAAACCTGATAAAAAAGATAAAGATAGACCTTTTGTTGGCATGCCTGTCATCTCAGTTAAAATAGGAGAGCATTGTTATCATGGTTTATGTGACATAGGTGCTAGTGTGAGTGCTATTCCTTACACATTATATCAAGAAATTATGAATGACATAGCACCCGCAGAGATAGAAGACATAGATGTTACTATTAAACTTGCTAATAGAGACACTATATCACAATTGGGATTGTTAGAGATGTTGAAGTCTTGTGTGGGAAATAAAATACCCTACTGATTTTCTTGTTCTTGGTTCCCCACAAGATGACCTTTGTCCCATTATCTTTGGTAGACCTTTCTTGAACACCGTTAATCCTAAAATAGATTGTGAGAAACAAACTATTGGTGTTAGTTTTGGTGACGAGTCTCATGAGTTTAATTTTTCCAAGTTTAGTAGAAAACTTCATGAAAAAGAATTGCCTAGTAAAGATGAAATAATTGGTCTTGCTTCTATTGCTGTGCCTCCTACTGATCCACTAGAACAATATTTGCTAGACCATGAAAATGATTTACATATGCATGAAAGGAATGAAATGGATAAGATTTTCTTTGAACAACGCCATCTGCTTAAATACAATTTGCCCATTGAAACTCTAGGAGGTCCTCCTCCACCTAAAGGTTATCCTGTGTTTGAATTAAAACAATTGCCAGACACTTTGAAATATGCTTATCCTGATGAAAAGAAGATATATCCTATTATTATTAGTGCTAACCTTTTAGAACATGAAGAAGAAAGATTATTGAAAGTTCTAAGGAAGCACCGAGGTGCTATTGGATATACGCTTGATGATTTAAAGGGCATTAGTCCCACTCTATGTCAGCACAAAATTAATATGGAACCTGATGCTAAACCCGTTGTTGATCACCAACGTCGGTTAAATCCGAAGATGAAAGAAGTGGTAAGAACGGAAATATTAAAACTTCTGGAAGCAAGTATAATCTATCCTATAGCTGATAGTAGATGGGTAAGTCCTGTTCATTGTGTCCCTAAGAAAGGAGGTATAACTGTTGTTCCTAATGATAAGAATGAACTTATTCCACAAAGAATTGTTACAAGCTATAGAATGGTAATTGATTTTAGAAAATTAAGCAAAGCAACTAGAAAAGATCATTACCCTCTTCCTTTTATTGATCAAATGCTTGAAAGATTACCTAACACACATTTTTTACTTCCTTGGTGGATATTCTGTTTTTTCACAAATACCTGTTTCTCAACCTGATCAAGAAAAGACCACTTTTACTTGTCCCTTCGGAACTTATGCTTATAGATGTATGCCTTTTGGTTTATGCAATGCACCTTCCACCTTTCAAAGATGTATGACTACTATATTCTCTAACATTTGTGAAAAGACTGTTGAGGTTTTCATGGATGACTTCTCTGTTTATGGGAAGTCTTTTAATGATTGTTTAAGCAATCTTGATTGAGTTTTGCAGAGATGGGACCAAACAAATCTTGGCTTGAATTGGGAGAAGTGCCACTTTATGGTTAATGAAGGCATTGTCTTGGGTCATAAAATTTCTGAAAGAGGTATTGAAGTGGACCAAGCTAAGGTTGATGCTATTGAGAAAATGCCGTGTCCTAAGGACATCAATGTTGGGGAACGTAGTAATTTCAAAAAAATTCCTACGCACACGCAAGATCATGGTGATGCATAGCAATGAGAGGGGAGAGTGTTGTCCACGTCCCTCGTAGACCGACAGCGGAAGCGTTATCACAACGGGGTTGATGTAGTCGTACGTCTTCACGATCCGACCGATCAAGTACCGAACGTACGGCACCTCCGAGTTCTACACACGTTCAGCTCGATGACGTCCCTCGAACTCCGATCCAGCCGAGTGTTGAGGGAGAGTTTCGTCAGCACGACGGCGTGGTGACGATGATGATGTTCCACCGACGCAGGGCTTCGCCTAAGCTCCGCAACGGTATTATCGAGGTGTAATATGGTGGAAGGGGGCACCGCACACGGCTAAGAGATCTCAAGGATCAATTGTTGTGTCTCTGGGGTGCCCCCCTGCCCCCGTATATAAAGGAGCAAGGGGGAGGCAGCCGGCCAAGGGGAGAGGCGCGCCATAGGGGGGAGTCCTACTCCCACCGAGAGTAGGACTCCTCCTTTCCTTGTGGGAGTAGGAGAAGGGAAGGGGGAAGGAGAAAGAAGGAAGGGTGCGCCCCCCTTCCCTAGTCCAATTCGGACCAGACCATGGGGAGGGGTGCGGCCACCTTTTGAGGCCTTTCTCTCCTTTCCCGTATGGCCCATTAAGGCCCAATACGAATTCCCGTAACTCTTCGGTACTCCGAAAAATACCCGAATCACTAGGAACCTTTCTGAAGTCCGAATATAGTCGTCCAATATATCGATCTTTATGTCTCGGCCATTTCGAGACTCCTCGTCATGTCCTCGATCTCATCTGGGACTCCAAACTCCTTCGGTACATCAAAACTCAATAAAACTGTCATCGTAACGTTAAGCATGCGGACCCTACGGGTTCGAGAACTATGTAGACATGACCGAGATACGTCTCCGGTCAATAACCAATAGCGGGACCTGGATGCCCATATTGGCTCCCACATATTCTACGAAGATCTTTATCGGTCAGACCGCATAACAACATACGTTGTTCCCTTTGTCACTGGTATGTTACTTGCCCGAGATTTGATCGTCGGTATCTCGATACCTAGTTCAATCTCATTACCGGCAAGTCTCTTTACTCGTTCCGTAACACATCATCCCGCAACTAACTCATTAGTCACAATGCTTGCAAGGCTTATAGTGATGTGCATTACCGAGTGGGCCCAGAGATACCTCTCCGACAATCGGAGTGACAAATCCTAATCTCGAAATACGCCAACCCAACAAGTACCTTTGGAGACACTTGTAGAGCACCTTTATAATCACCCATTTACGTTGTGACGTTTGGTAGCACACAAAGTGTTCCTCCGGTAAACGGGAGTTGCATAATCTCATAGTCATAGGAACATGTATAAGTCATGAAGAAAGCAATAGCAACATACTAAACGATCGGGTGCTAAGCTATCGGAATGGGTCAAGTCAATCACGTCATTCTCCTAATGAGGTGATCTCGTTAATCAAATGACAACTCATGTCTATGGCTAGGAAACATAACCATCTTTGATTAACGAGCTAGTCAAGTAGAGGCATATTAGTGACACTCTGTTTGTCTATGGATTCACACATGTATTATGTTTCCGGTTAATACAATTCTAGCATGAATAATAAACATTTATCATGATATAAGGAAATATATAATACTTTATTATTGCCTCTAGGGCATATTTCCTTCAGTCTCCCACTTGCACTAGAGTCAATAATCTAGTTCACATCGCCATGTGATTTAACATCAATAATTCACATCACCATGTGATTAACACCCATAGTTCACATCTCTATGTGACCAACACTCAAAGGGTTTACTAGAGTCAATAATCTAGTTCACATCGCTATGTGATTAACACCCAAAGAGTACTAAGGTGTGATCATGTTTTGCTTGTGAGATAATTTTAGTCAACGGGTCTGTCACATTCAGATCCGTAAGTATTTTGCAAATTTCTATGTTTACAATGCTCTGCTCGGAGCTACTCTAGCTAATTGCTCCCACTTTCAATATGTATCTAGACCGAGACTTAGAGTCATCTAGATTAGTGTCAAAACTTGCATCGACGTAACTCTTTACGACGAACCTTTTGTCACTTCCATAATCGAGAAACATATCCTTATTCCACTAAGGATAATTTTGACCGCTGTCCAGTGATCTACTCCTAGATCACTATTGTACTCCCTTGCAAAAATCAGTGTAGGGTATACAATAGATCTGGTACACAGCATGGCATACTTTATAGAACCTATGGCCGAGGCATAGGGAATGCCTTTCATTCTTTTTCTATCTTCTGTCGTGGTCGGGCTTTGAGTCTTACTCAAATTTCACACCTTGTAACACAGGCAAGAAACTCTTTCTTTGACTGTTCTATTTTGAACCACTTCAAAATCTTGTTAAGGTATGTACTCATTGAAAAAACTTATCAAGCGTCTTGATCTATCTCTATAGATCTTGATGCTCAATATGTAAGCAGCTTCACCGAGGTCTTTCTCTGAAAAACTCCTTTCAAACACTCCTTTATGCTTTGCAGAATAATTCTACATTATTTCCGATCAACAATATGTCATTCACATATACTTATTAGAAATGTTGTAGTGCTCCCACTCACTTTCTTGTAAATACAGGCTTCACCACAAGTCTGTATAAAACTATATCCTTTGATCAACCTATCAAAGCGTATATTCCAACTCCGAGATGCTTGCACCAGTCCATAGATGGATTGCTGGAGCTTGCATATTTTGTTAGCACCTTTAGGATTGACAAAACCTTCTGGTTGCATCATATACAACTCTTCTTTAATAAATCCATTAAGGAATGCAGTTTTGTTTATCCATTTGCCAGATTTCATAAAATGCGGCAATTGCTAACATGATTCGGACAGACTTAAGCATAGATACGAGTGAGAAACTCTCATCGTAGTCAACCTTAAACTTGTCGAAAACCTTTTTGCGACAATTCTAGCTTTGCAGATAGTAACACTACTATCAGCGTCCGTCTTCCTCTTGAAGATCCATTTATTCTCAATTGCTTGCCGATCATCGGGCAAGTCAACCAAAGTCCACACTTTGTTCTCATACATGGATCTCATCTCAGATTTCATGGCCTCAAGCCATTTTGCGGAATCTGGGCTCACCATCGCTTCTTCATAGTTCGTAGGTTCGTCATGGTCTAGTAACATAACCTCCAGAACAGGATTACCGTACCACTCTGGTGCGGATCTTACTCTAGTTAACCTACGAGGTTTAGTAATAACTTGATCTGAAGTTTCATGATCATCATCATTAACTTCCTCACTAATTGGTGTAGGAGTCACAGAAATAGATTTCTGTGATGAACTACTTTCCAATAAGGGAGCAGGTACAGTTACCTCATCAAGTTCTACTTTCCTCCCACTCACTTCTTTCGAGAGAAGCTCCTTCTCTAGAAAGGATCCATACTAAGCAACGAATGTCTTGCCTTCGGATATGTGATAGAAGGTGTACCCAACTGTCTCCTTTGGGTATCCTATGAAGACACATTTCTCCGATTTGGGTTTGAGCTTATCTGGATGAAACTTTTTCACATAAGCATCGCAACCCCAAACTTTAAGAAACGACAACTTTGGTTTCTTGCCAAACCACAGTTCATAAGGCGTCGTCTCAACGGATTTTGATGGTGCCCTATTTAACGTGAATGTAGCTGTCTCTAATGCATAACCCTAAAACGATAGTGGTAAATTGGTAAGAGATATCATAGATTGCACTATATCCAATAAAGTACGGTTATGACGTTCGGACACACCATTACACTGTGGTGTTCCAGGTGGCGTGAGTAGTGAAACTATTTCACATTGTTTTAACTGAAGGCCAAACTCGTAACTCAAATACTCTTCTCTACGATCAGATCATAGAAACTTTATTTTCTTGTCATGATGATTTTCCACTTCACCCTGAAATTCTTTGAACTTTTCAAATGTTTCAGACTTATGTTTCATCAAGTAGATATACCCATATCTTCTCAAATCATCTGTGAAGGTGAGAAAATAACGATATCCGCCACGAGCCTCAATATTCATTGGACCACATACATCTGTATGTATGACTTCCAACAAATCTGTTGCTCTCTCCATAGTTCCGGAGAACGGCGTTTTAGTCATCTTGCCCATGAGGCACGGTTCGCAAGCATCAAGTGATTCATAATCAAGTGATTCCAAAATCCCATCAGTATGGAGTTTCTTCATGCGCTTTACACCAATATGACCTAAACGGCAGTGCCACAAATAAGTTGCACTATCATTATTAACTTTGCATCTTTTGGCTTCATTATTATGATTATGTGTATCACTACGATCGAGATCCAACAAATCATTTTCGTTGGTGTGTATGACCATAGAAGGTTTTTATTCATGTTAAACAGAACAACAATTGTTCTCTAACTTAAATGAATAACCGTATTCATATAAACATGATCAAATCATATTCATGCTCAACGCAAACACCAAATAACACTTATTTAGTTTCAACACTAATCCCGAAAGTATAGGGAGTGTGCGATGATGATCATATCAATCTTGGAACTACTTCCAACACACATCGTCACCTCTCCTTTTACTAGTCTCTGTTTATTCTGCAACTCCCGTTTCGAGTTACTACTCTTAAGCAACTGAACCAGTATCAATTACCGAGGGGTTGCTATAAACACTAGTAAAGTACACATCAGTAATCTGTATATCAAATATACCTTTGTTCACTTTGCCATCCTTCTTATCCACCAAATAGTTGGGGTAGTACCGCTTCCAGTGACCAGTCCCTTTGCAGTAGAAGCACTTAGTCTCAGGCTTAGGACTAAACTTAGGCTTCTTCACTTGAGCAGCAACTTGCTTGCCGTTCTTCTTGAAGTTCCCCTTCTTCCCTTTGCCCTTTTCTTGAAACTAGTGGTCTTGTTAACCATCAACACTTGATGCTCTTTCTTGATTTCTACCTTCGTCGATTTCAGCATCACGAAGAGCTCGGGAATTACTTTCGTCATCCCTTGCATATTATAGTTCATCACGAAGTTCTACTAACTTGGTGATGGTGACTAGAGAATTCTGTCAATCACTATTTTATCTGGAAGATAAACTCCCACTTGATTCAAGCGATTGTAGTACCCAGACAATCTGAGTACATGCTCACTAGTTGAGCGATTCTCCTCCATCTTTTAGCTATAGAACTTGTTGGAGACTTCATATCTCTCAACTCGGGTATTTGCTTGAAATATTAACTTCAACTCCTGGAACATCTCATATGGTCCACGACATTCAAAACGTCTTTGAAGTCCCGATTCTAAGCCGTTAAGCATGGTGCACTAAACTATCAAGTAGTCATCATATTGAGCTAGCCAAACGTTCATAACGTCTGCATCTGCTCCTGCAATAGGTCTGTCACCTAGCGGTGCATCAAGGACATAATTTTTCTGTGCAGCAATGAGGATAATCCTCAGATCACGGATCCAATCCGCATCTTTGCTACTAACATCTTTCAACATAATTTTCTCTAGGAACATATCAAAACAAAACAGGGAAGCAACAACGCGAGCTATTGATCTACAACATAATTTGCAAAATACTCTCAGGACTAAGTTCATGATAAATTTAAGTTTAATTAATCATATTACTTAAGAACTCCCACTTAGATAGACATCCCTCTAATCCTCTAAGTGATCACGTGATCCATATCAACTAAACCATGTCCGATCATCACGTGAGATGGAGTAGTTTCAACGGTGAACATCACTATGTTGATCATATCTACTATATGATTCACGCTGGACCTTTCGGTCTCCGTGTTCCGAGGCCATATCTGTTATATGCTAGGCTCGTCAAGTTTAACCTGAGTATTCCGCGTGTGCAACTGTTTTGCACCCGTTGTATTTGAACGTAGAGCCTATCACACCCGATCATCACGTGGTGTCTCAGCACGAAGAACTTTCGCAACGGTGCATACTCAGGGAGAACACTTATACTTTGATAATTTAGTGAAGGATCATCTTATAATGCTACCGTCAAACAAAGCAAGATAAGATGCATAAAGGATTAACATCACATGCAATCAATATAAGTGATATGATATGGCCATCATCATCTTGTGCTTGTGATCTCCATCTCCGAAGCACCGTGCTTGTGATCTCCATCTCCGGAGCACCGTCATGATCACCATCGTCACCGGCGCGACACCTTGATCTCCATCGTAGTATCGTTGTCGTCTCGCCAACTTATTGCTTTTACGACTATCGCTACCGCTTAGTGATAAAGTAAAACTATTACATGGCGATTGCATTTCATACAATAAAGCGACAACCATATGGCTCCTGCCAGTTGCTGATAACTTGGTTACAAAACATGATCATCTCATACAACAAATTATATCACATCATGTCTTGACCATATCACATCACAACATGCCCTGCAAAAACAAGTTATACGTCCTCTACTTTGTTGTTGCAAGTTTTACGTGGCTGCTACGGGCTTAGCAAGAACCGTTCTTACCTACGCATCAAAACCACAACGATAGTTTGTCAAGTTGGTGCTGTTTTAACCTTCGCAAGGACCGGGCGTAGCCACACTCGGTTCAACTAAAGTGAGAGAGACAGACACCCGCCAGTCACCTTTAAGCAACGAGTGCTCGCAACGGTGAAACCAGTCTCGCGTAAGCGTACGCGTAATGTCGGTCCGGGCCGCTTCATCTCACAATACCGCTGAACCAAAGTATGACATGCTGGTAAGCAGTATGACTTATATCGCCCACAACTCACTTGTGTTCTACTCGTGCATAGCATCAACGCATAAAACCAGGCTCTGATACCACTGTTGGGGTACGTAGTAATTTCAAAAAAATTCCTACGCACACGCAAGATCATGGTGATGCATAGCAACGAGAGGGGAGAGTGTTGTCCACGTACCCTCGTAGACCGACAGCGGAAGCATTATCACAACGCGGTTGATGTAGTCGTACGTCTTCACGATCCGACCGATGAAGTACCGAACGTATGGCACCTCCGAGTTCTACACACGTTTAGCTCGATGACGTCCCTCGAACTCCGATCCAGCCGAGTGTTGAGGGAGAGTTTCGCCAGCATGACGGCATTGTGACGATGATGATGTTCCACCGACGCAGGGCTTCGCCTAAGCTCCGCAACGGTATTAGCGAGGTGTAATATGGTGGAAGGGGGCACCGCACACGGCTAAGAGATCTCAAGGATCAATTGTTGTGTCTCTGGGGTGCCCCCTGCCCCCATATATAAAGGAGCAAGGGGGAGGCAGCCGGCCAAGGGGAGAGGCGCGCCATAGGGGGGAGTCCTACTCCCACCGGGAGTAGGACTCCTCCTTTCCTTGTGGGAGTAGGAGAAGGGAAGGGGGAAGGAGAAAGAAGGAAGGGTGCGCCCCCCTTCCCTAGTCCAATTCGGACCAGACCATGGGGAGGGGTGCGGCCACCTTTTGAGGCCTTTCTCTCCTTTCCCGTATGGCCCATTAAGGCCCAATACGAATTCCCGTAACTCTTCGGTACTCCGAAAAATACCCGAATCACTCGGAACCTTTCTGAAGTCCGAATATAGTCGTCCAATATATCGATCTTTACGTCTCGGCCATTTCGAGACTCCTCGTCATGTCCTCGATCTCATCTGGGACTCCGAACGCCTTCGGTACATCAAAACTCAATAAAACTGTCATCGTAACGTTAAGCGTGCGGACCCTACGGGTTCGAGAACTATGTAGACATGACTGAGATACGTCTCCGGTCAATAACCAATAGCGGGACCTGGATGCCCATATTGGCTCCCACATATTCTATGAAGATCTTTATCGGTCAGACCGCATAACAACATACGTTGTTCCCTTTGTCACCGGTATGTTACTTGCCCGAGATTTGATCGTCGGTATCTCGATACCTAGTTCAATCTCGTTACCGGCAAGTCTCTTTACTCGTTCCGTAACACATCATCCCGCAACTAACTCATTAGTCACAATGCTTGCAAGGCTTATAGTGATGTGCATTACCGAGTGGGCCCAGAGATACCTCTCCGACAATCGGAGTGACAAATCCTAATCTCGAAATACGCCAACCCAACAAGTACCTTTGGAGACACCTGTAGAGCACCTTTATAATCACCCATTTATGTTGTGACGTTTGGTAGCACACAAAGTGTTCCTCCGGTAAACGGGAGTTGCATAATCTCATAGTCATAGGAACATGTATAAGTCATGAAGAAAGCAATAGCAACATACTAAACGATCGGGTGCTAAGCTAACGGAATGGGTCAAGTCAATCACGTCATTCTCCTAATGAGGTGATCTCGTTAATCAAATGACAACTCATGTCTATGGCTAGGAAACATAACCATCTTTGATTAACGAGCTAGTCAAGTAGAGGCATACTAGTGACACTCTGTTTGTCTATGTATTCACACATGTATTATGTTTCCGGTTAATACAATTCTAGCATGAATAATAAACATTTATCATGATATAAGGAAATGTATAATACTTTATTATTGTCTTTAGGGCATATTTCCTTCAATCAAAGGTATTCGTAGTTTCCTAGGTCATGTTGTTCTATAGGAGATTTATCAAAGACTTCTCTAAAATTTTAGGCCTCTTACTAATATTTTGCAAAAGGATATTCCTTTTGTCTTTGATGATGATTGTCTTGAAGCCTTTGAAACACTCAAGAAAGCTTTAATTACTGCACCTATAGTTCAACCACCTGATTGGAATTTGCCTTTTGAAATTATGTGTGATGCTAGTGATTATGCTGTTGGTGTTGTTCTAGGACAAAGAGTTGAGAAGAAATTGAATGTTATTCATTATGCTAGTAAAACTCTAGGCAGTGCTTGATACGTCTCCAACGTATCTATAATTTTTGATTGTTCCATGCTGTTATATTATCAATCTTAGATGTTTTATAATCATTTTATATCATTTTTGGTACTAACCTATTGACATAGTGCCAAGTGTCAGTTGTTGTTTTCCGCATGTTTTTTAAATCGCGGGAAATCAATATCAGATGGAGTCCAAACGCAACGAAACTCCATGGATATTTTTTTGGACCAGAAGGAACATAATGGGCCCTGGCTACGCCTGGGGGGTGCCTCGAGGAGGGCACAACCCACCAGGGCACGCCAGGAGGCCCAGGCGCGCCCTGGTGGGTTGTGCCCACCTCGGGTGCCCCCCGGACCGCCTCTTTGCTCTATAAATACCCCATTATTCCCAAAACCCTAGGGGAGTCGACGAAATATTCATGCAGCTGCCGCAGAGTCCAGAACCACCAGATCCAATCTAGACACCATCTCGGATGGGGTTCACGACCTCCATTGGTGCCTCTCCGATGATGCGTGAGTAGTTCTTTGTAGACCTTTGGGTCCGTAGTTAGTAGCTAGATGGCTTCATCTCTCTCTCTCTCTGAATTCTCAATACAATGGTCTCTTAGAGATCCATATGATGTAACTCTTTTGCAGTGTGTTTGTTGGGATCGATGAACTTTGATTTTATGATCAAATCTATCTTTTTATATCCATGAAAATATTTGAGTTTCTGTGATGTCTTTTATGCATGATCTCTTATAGCCTCGTATTTCTTATCCGATATTTGGGTTTTGTTTGGCCAACTTGATCTATTTATCTTGCAATGGGAAGAGGTGCTTTGTAGCGGGTTCGATCTTACGGTGCTTGGTCCCAGTGACAGAAAGGGAAACGACACGTATGTATCGTTGATACTAAGGATAAAACGATGGGTTCTATCTCTACATAGATAGATCTTGTCTACACCATGTCATCGTTCTTATTGCATTACTCCATTTTTCCATGAACTTAATACACTAGATGCATGCTGGATAGCGGTCGATGTGTGGAGTAATAGTAGTAGATGCAGGCAGGAGTTGGTCTACTAATCTTGGACATGATGCCTATATAATGATCATTGCCTAGATATCGTCATGAGTATTTGAAGTTCTATCAATTGCCCAACAGTAATTTGTTCACCCAACGTTTGCTATTTTTCTCGAGAGAAGCCACTAATGAAACCTACGGCCCCCAGGTCTCTTTCTCACATATTTTGCGATCTATTTTTCCTTTGCATTTATTTTCAGATCTATTAAACCAAAAATACAAAATACTTTGCTGTACTTTATTTTATTTGTGATTTATTTATTCAATCGATTACAACTTTCTCCCGTCCGCGCACCGTTTCTAGCGCTGTTACCCAAAAGGGATTGACAACCCCTTTTACACGTCGGGTTGCGAGGTTTTGTTATTTGTGTGCAGGGGATGTTTACGTTGTGTTGCTTGGTTCTCCTACTGGTTCGATAACCTTGGTTTCATATCTGAGGGAAATACCTCCCGCCGCTGTGCTGCATCATCCCTTCCTCTTTGGGGAAATACTTATGTAGCTTCAAGCGACATCAAAAGGAATTTCTGGCGCCGTTGCCAGGGAGGATCTTCAACATATACCAGGTTCCTAATCACAAATCTCATCTCCTCGCAATTTATATTATTTGCCATTTGCCTCTCGTTTTCCTCTCCCCCACTTCACAAAAATTTGCCGTTTTATTCGCCTCTCTTTTCCGTTCGCCGTTTTCTTGTCGGATCTGTTTTTGTGTGCGTTCTTGTTTGCATAGTCATGATGCCTCAAAGAAAATATTACGATGTTCCTTACCCAAATATTTTGCTTGAAATTGAGAAGAGTACTAAGGAATATGTCACTACACAATTTGAGCATAATAAGTATTTTACTAAAGAACTTAAGGAGCACTCCGTTGTGCTAGATGCTATTACAAAACAACTTGATGATATTAGTAGAGAAGTTTGCAATCTCCAATCTTAGTATGCTTTTGCCAAAAGTTTTCTAGGAAAAATATCCAATGCACAAGCTACCTTAGTAAATCAAATGGCCGCTAAACCAATCTTGTTAGAGGGTAAAAGCGATGAAGATCTTAAAATGATTGGTGCTTCTTCTATTGATTCCTTGTTTAGTAAAGTTAAGATTGATGAAAAAGGGACTGGAGAAGAGGTTAAAACTTTAGCTAGTGATGTGCCCACTCTTTTGGATTACAAAGACTTTAATTATGATAGTTGCTCTTTGATTGATTATTTCTTTGTTGCAATCCATGATAAATTCACCCCATGCTTATGAACAAAATAAAGCTTTTACTAAACATATTGTTGATGCTATGATGAAAGCTTTTGAAGAAAAATTGGAATTAGTTAATTCCTAGAAAATTGCATGATGAGTGGGAACCTACTATCAAAGTCAAGATTACAAATTATGAGTGTTTTGCTTTGTATGACTTTCTACAATTCTGAAATCTTTATGTGATGTGCTTGGTCTTACCGATCTTGAAGAATGTTCTTTAAATTTGCACTTGGCGGATTCTACTATTAAAAAGCCTATGGCAAGAATTAATGATGTTCTTATTCTTGCAAATAGGAATCATGTGCCCATAGATTTCATTGTTCTTGATATTGATTGCAATCTGTCTTGTCCAATTATTCTTGGTAGACCGTTTTTACGCACTATCGGTGTCGTGATTGATATGAAAGAAGGCAATATTAAGTTCCAATTTCCTTTGAGGAAGGGTATGGAACACTTCCCTAGAACAAGAATTAAGCCACCATATGAATCAATTGATATGTCTCCGTCGTATCTATAATTTTTAATTGTTTCATGCCAACATTATACAAGTTTTACATATTTTTGGCACCTTTTTATATGATTTATTGGACTAACCTATTGATCTAGTGCCCAGTGCCAGTTCCTATTTTCTGCATGTTTTTTGTATCGCAGAGTATCCATATCAAATGAAGTCCAAATGCAATAAAATTTCATGGAGAATTATTTCGGAATATATGTGATTTTTGGGAGTTGGAATCACCGCAAACAGAGGCCCGCACAGCCCACAAGACACCACAGCGCGCCAGAGGCCCCTGGCGCGTGGTGGTGGGTTGTGCCCTCCTCAAACATCGGTTGGAGCTCTACTTCGGGCGCAAGGAAGCTTATATCCGGAAAAAAATCGTGTTAAAATCTCAGCACAATCGGAGTTACGGATCTCCCGGAATATAAGAAACGGTTTTCGGCCAGATCAGGAGAACGCGAAACAGAAGAGAACAGAGACGGAGATCCAATCTCGAAGGGGCTCCCACCCCTCCGTGGCCACGGAGGCCATGGACCAGAGGGGGAACTCTCCTCCCATCCAGGGGGGAGGCCAAGGAAGAAGAAGGAGGAGGGGGCTCTCTCCCCCTCTCTCCCGGTGGCGCCGGAGTGCCGCCGGGGCAACGATCAGGACGGCGATCTACATCAACAACCTTGCTACCGTCCACACCAACTTTCTCCCCCTATATGCAGTGGTGTAACACCTCTCCCCCTCCCACCGTAATCTCTACTTAAACATGGTGCTCAACTCCATATATTATTTCCCAATGATCTATGGTTATCCTATGATGTTTGAGTAGATCTGTTTTGTCCTGTGGGTTAATCATGATCTTGGTTGGTATGATTGTATGTTTTATTTATGGTGATGTCCTACGGTGCCCTCCGTTCTCGTGCAAACGTGAGGGGACCCTCACTGTAGGATGTTGCAATATGTTCATGGTTCACTTATGGTGGGTTGCGAGAGTGACAGAAACTTAAACTCGAGTAGGTGGGGTATGACATATGGGAATAAAGAGGACTTGATACTTAATGCTATGGTTGGGTTTCATGACCTTAATGATCTTTAGTAGCTGCGAATGCTTGCTAGAGTTCCAATCATAAGTGCATATGATCCAAGTAGAGAAAGTATGTTAGCTCATGCCTCTCCCTCATATAAAATTACAAGAATGATTACCGGTACTTGTTATAGATTGCCTAGGGACAAATAACTTTCTTGTTGACACAAACCCTTTTACTAAACACCTAACTTTTAGTATCTTGCATAGTACTTCTAGTTTTATTCTTGCAAAGTAGTTCTAGCATCACTCCTACAAAATAGTTTCATACTTGTTTCCGGTAAAGCAAACGTCAAGTGTGCGTAGAGTTCACTACTGCAGGATGCTGCTAACGCGACACTACAATCAGAGACCCTTCGAGAAACTGTGTGCGATGCCATAATCTCAAACGGTGCTGTATGAAAACCGTCAGAAATGTATAAAACGTTTGCGATGACGGATGCATCAAACACAGTTCAGGTTTTAGTTGCGTGTGTGATGAAGGGCATGCAGTTCAGTTCAATTAATTGTTTGCAATAAGGAGGAAGAAAAGAAACAAGCAGCCAGATGAAGGCGTGTGCGATACACAGCATACGGTTCACTTCGATGAATTGTTTGTGATTAGGCAACATAAAAGAAACGGGCAGCCAGATGAAGGTGTGTGCGATATGCAGCATACGGTTCACTTTGATGAACTGCTTGTGATTAGGCAACTCAAAAGAAACGGCCAGCCAGATCAAGATGTGTGGGATATACGACATGCGGTTCACTCGGATGAACTGTTTGCGTTGACACAAGAGTACAGAAACGGTTCAACTTAACAAGACATGTGTGTTGTGCGATGGGATTGCATGCAGTTCACTCAGCCCTTGTCGTTAGTGTGTGACCTATGTGGCAACCGTTCGCCCCCCAGGTGCCTCTTCGTGTACCGTGGCAACCGTCCACCGACTCTGCGCCTTTCCCTCTCGATTTGGAATTGATGTCGCACACTAGCTCTTCCTCCCTCCTCCATTTGCCTTCACCCTTCCTTCTGCCATTGTTTGATCGTCTTCTCCATGGAGCGAACAAGCCGGAAATGACCCCGTTATTCTTGCCCCAATCTGAATGATGACATGGTGGAGGAACTCATTGATCGGTGCGACGTCATCACCTCGGCTAGCATGGCAGGTTCGTTCAAGACCATTCTCGACTCAACTAATAACATCATTACAAGGAACCCAAGGGTTCAGGAGCGGTTTGGTATCCCCTATCTTCTTCACCATGACCCTGCTGACTGGCGCGGGGACGAGGGAAGCCTCACCTTGTGTAAGTTGATGCCGCTTGATAATGATACGTATGATGTTAAGATGCCATCGCTTGAGGGCAAGGCTTGGGCAGGCGCAAATGGAGATTGGGTTGTTTATATTGGGTACAACTGCGAGTGGGAACTTGTGAATGTGTACACTCGTCACCGGGTTCCACTTCAAAAAATCTCAGACGACTGCCCAGAGGTTGAGTACACCGGTATTCTATGTGAGTTCAAATACGATCATGCTGACTGTCGTCTACGGAAGATAGCAATTTGTCGAGTTCCCAACCGCTCTTGGGGTTATAGGAATGCTTATGTTGTCACTATCTTCGACAAGCTTGTTGCCGTCCTTCATGGTTCGACTCGATGGATATTGCTCAAAAATCAGTTTCTATACACGGATGAGTACTGTGATGCAATTCAATACGAGGGTCTTGTGTTTGCTGCCACCACTCGTGGCACTGTTTTTGCATGGAATCCTCATGATTTCGGTATGTTTGTCTTCCACCCTAACTATAATTGTTTCATCCACATGCATGCGGGTTAGCTAGTTTCCCTTTACTAGTTAACCTTCTTGTGTTTCCAAGGTCCTGTGAACATTCCACCACCTATACTTGAAAATTTTATTCACGAGCATGAGTACGAGCAGGACACATATACTCAGTGGCGCTTGGCAACTTATTCCGATGAATCACCTCTTCTAGTCTGTATACGGGGCACTGCTGATGTTACTAAGGAAGCAGGTGTTGTCTCATATGGTCGCACTCTCCAGACCTATTCCAACATCCGTTGCAGGGTATCCAGGATGGATACTGGTGTACTAGCGCCAACACCTTCTCCCTGGTTCAGTATTGAAAGTCTTGGAGGAAACTCGCTCTTCCTTGGACAAAACTATCCAATGATGGTGGAAGGCGATCCAGCTGCTGTTGACACAACGTTACTACCATTTATGAGAAGCAACTGTATCTATACCTCGGACATTACTATGCTTCCCTACCGTCCCAATATGGGTATAGAAATAGGCCGCTTCAGCCTGGATGATCAGTCCTGCGTTGGTCTCGAGATTGACAGTAGCTGGCCCTTCCGAGAGAATCACTTCTGGTTCAAAGCAACCATTTCCAACACCGACGAGTGGTTGAGCTGAATTTCATTTCATTGCTTTGTTATTTGTTGTGTGAGAAAAACTTTACTAGAATGTTTTGTTGGAAATGATCTATAATCCTACGTGTATCCTCGTTGTCGTTGTGGGTTGATGACTTGTTGTATGTAATCAATGGTACATTTGCATATGTGTCCATGAACTCACGCCTGCTAGTGGTGTCCATATGAACAGTGCTAGTGATTTTAGTTGCAAAAATTAGATAGTGCTAGTGATTTGTAGCTGCATATTTTGACAAATCGCAGTCTTACAAGGTTGACAAATGGCAATGTTACTAGAAAAACAAATGTCAATCTTTCCAGTTTGAGAAATGGCAACATACCCAAAATGACAGATATGCAAATCTTACCCAATTATTTGTACGTGGTTGCACACGGGTCATGCAAAACAACCGTTTGCGTTGAAGGGATTCAGAAATCCTGCTCGGCACATTTTCCCTTGGCTTCCCGGGGAAGGTGTCGGTTTGCATACGGGTGTTCTAACTAAAACGTTTGTGATGAGTGTTTTATATTTAAAAGCCGTTGACGTTTTTTTCAAAAGAAAATTGTTTGATAAGTCTGTACATTAAGAGAGAAAAACGCAAGTTCGTTCAAACCATATCTTTCATTCAGTCACACTGCGAATTTATATTCATATGATCGAGAATTCGAGATACAGTACTAAACCCCAAAAAAACTATTTCCGGTGGCGGCGGGGGCGGCGTGCCGCGCCGTCGTTGTCGTCCTCCGGGACGCCGTTGTTAAAGTCTTCAAGGCAGCACAAAATGTTCTTCGCTTGTAAATCAAACATCATGTCATCACGCGATCGACGGGCGGGGCACCGGAGGACGGCAACTGGCATCGCTGAGAGGTAGCGGTCGACGACAGCATCCCATGCCGCTGAGGGGGGCGCACGGGCATGGGCACGGGCATGGGTGCGGCGGGTGTAGCCAAACGCACGAGGACCGGTGCTGCGGTGGGTGGAGGGCGCGCACGAGCGCGGCGGATGCAGCCAAACGCACGGGGGCCGGCGGCACGGTGGGTGGAGGGGCGCGCATAGGCACGGGCGCTGGCGCTGACATGTACACGAGTTCGCGCGGGTCCGCGGAGACCTCGCTGACGCCGCGGCTTCCAGCTCTGCGATAGTGCTCGGCGACCAGCCCGTCAATGCTACGGGGATGGTCGCTGGTGCGGGCGCGTGGATG
>NC_057796.1:283055686-283086089 GCF_018294505.1 Triticum aestivum | reverse complement strand
TGGGCCATGTCCATGAGGCCCCATTCCTCCTTATTTCTATCTCCTCCGCCTCGGAGTCGACTTCACCAAACTTGAAGTCTAGTAGCAGATGATCATTCTGCGCCATGGCGGTGGAGGTATGCGGGGGGGGGGGCGAGGGGAATGGGAGGCGAACGGTAAGGCCGCCCGTATTAAACAGCGACTCGGGCGCCATTAATGGAGAGGAAGGCAGGCGGCCATGGAATTCAAAGGGCTTGCTTCCCAGTGAGCCTGCGCAGCGTAAAGCTCACACGCTTCTCGGTGAGCCTGCGCATTGGAGGACAGCTTGCACGCCTCTCGGTCAGCTTGCGCACCGGACTGCGCTCGCGCGCCTCCCGTTCAGTCAAGGTCAAGCAGTTGTCCGCACGGCACCTCCTACAGCCATTAAAACCAAGACACGTGGCGTCACGTGAATGGTTAACAGAACGCACATGTTTTGAATTATACAAATGTTTGAGATATTATGTGGCAGCTATTTTTTCAAACTGCCTTTGTTGGCTGTCATTATTCGAGTGCGCCTTCTCTCAAAATGGACACGAAAAATACCACATCATGTCGGGCGCCATTCCATGATAGCATGCCAAGTTTCATGAATTTCAGACGAGTTTTGGATTTACTAGAATTTAAAAACCAGGCATCTCAATGTTTTGTCGGCAATCAACGGTGCCCTGGTGTTTGAAATTCATTCCCATTTATTGCATGGGACCTAAGCATGCACCCAAGGACACAGATTTGTTTTTTCAACCAATTTATATGCACTGGAGCATGTGCATGTAGTTGAAATTTGAATTATGCACATAAATGCATTGAAAACTCAATTAATGCATAAAAATGTCCAAACAAACCCCGAAAAATCCCAAAAATTGACACAACACTCCTGTTGTTCTATGTTGACACGAGAAGTTTTTTGAAAGCAATAAGAGGCAATGGATATCGTTTTGTCCCCAAAGGTGGGACGTTCCCTATCGAAACCATCATGCTTGTTGTGAGAAGCTCTGGTTTGTGAGAAGCATATACCCGAACCTGCCCCAAATGGGACAAATTTTTTAACACGGCATGTTGATGCCGCTCCATGATAGCATGCCAAGTTTCATGAATTTCAGACGAGTTTTGGATTTACTAGAATTTAAAAACCAGGCATCTCAATGTTTTGTCGGCAATCAACAGTGCCCTGGTGTTTGAATTTCATTCCCATCTCTTGCATGGGACCTAGAAATTCACCCAAGGACACATATTAGATTTTTCAACCAACCTTAGTGCATTGGAGCATGTGCTTGTAGTTCAAATTTGAATTATGCACTTAAAATGCCTAGAAAACCCAATTAATGCATAAAAATGTCCAAACGAACCCCGAAAAATCACAAAAATTGACACAACACTCCTGTTGTTCTATGTTGACACTAGAAAATATTTGAAAGCAATAAGAGGCAATGGATATCGTTTCGTCCCCAAAGGTGGGACGTTCCCTCTCGAAACCATCATGCTTGTTGTGAGAAGCTCTGGTTTGTGAGAAGCTTATACCCAAACCTGCCCCAAACAGGACAAATTTTTTACCATGGCATGTTGATGCTGCTCCATGATAGCATGCCAAGTTTCATGAATTTCAGACGCGTTTTGGATTTACTAGAATTTAAAAACCAGGCATCTCAATGTTTTGCGGGCAATCAACAGTGCCCTGTTGTTTGAATTTCATTCCCATCTCTTGCATGGGACCAAGAAATTCACCCAAGGACACACATGTGATTTTTCAACCAACTTTAGTGCATTGGAGCATGTGCTTGTAGTTCAAATTTGAATTATGCACATAAAATGCCTAGAAAACCCAGTTAATGTATAAAAAGGCCAAACGAACCCCGGAAAATTCCAAGATTGAACACAACACTCCTGTTGTTCTATGTTGACACTCAAATTTTTTTGAAAGCAATAAGAGGCAACGGATATTGTCCCGTCACCAAAGGTGGTACGTTCCCTATCGAAACCATCATGCTTGTTGTGAGAAGCTCTGGTTTGTGAGAAGCTTATACCCAAACCTGCCCCAAATGGGACAAAATTTTCACCACGGCATGTTGATGCCGCTCCATGATAGCATGCCAAGTTTCATGAATTTCAGACGAGTTTTGGATTTACTAGAATTTAAAACCTGGTATCTCAATGTTTTGCCGGCAATCAACAGTGCCCTGGTGTTTGAAATTCATTCCCATCTCTTGCATGGGACGTAGAAATTCACCCAAGGACACACATGTGATTTTTCAACCAACTTTAGTGCATTGGAGAATGTGCTTGTAGTTCATATTTGAATTATGCACATAAAATGCCTAGAAAACCACGTTAATGTATAAAAAAGGCCAAACGAACCCCAAAAAATTCATTCCCATTTCTTCCATGGGACCTAAGCATGCACTGGAGGACACATATTTGATTTTTCAGCCAATTTTTATGCACCGGAGCATCTGCATGTAGTTTAATTTTGAATTGTGCACCTGAAATGGCTAGAAAACCAGTTTAATGTATGAAATGTCCAAACAAACACTGAATAATTCCAATTCTTTTACGACACACATACAACTGCATGTTCACTGCAGATAAAAGGTCTAGCAATTCAAACACCGTCCATTGCTGTTGTGACTCCATTTTGTAATTCAAATCAAGTAGATCCCACACAGTTTATTCTCACCAACCGTGTGAGATGTAGTACAAAATATCTTGGAGCACCGTCGGTGTATAGTACGCCTATGGCTTACGCGAGAAGGTGCGTCGGCTACACTCCACAGCCGGCGTGTCAAGCACACTAGCTCGCTCCCCCAAAACTCCCGCCTCTGCATCCCTCTTTACTTCAGTCCCTTGATTCAAATTTTCAGTAGCTCTGACATTTTACTCCCGCCCCTGCATCCCTCGCAATCTCAAAAATATATGCTCGCCCTTGATCCAAATTTGCAATAGCCCCGCCTTGTTACTCCCGCCTAGTAAAATTTTCAGTTCCCGCAGTATTTCCTCAAACACAACCTCCGCTCACACAGACACACACAACCCTCGAAACCATTGGTAGGTCGCCGCCATCGCCGGTGCCTCCATCCTCAACCTCTGCCTGTGTGCCGGGGAGCTCGAGTAGCCAATGGCCAAAAACAGGTTTATCGCGGCCTTTTCGCCCGACGCCGGCGAGGTGGCCGCCGAGTTGTACCCGTCGTCCTCCGCGGGCCCGATCAACCGTCGCCGGTCCCCCGATCCGCCCGCTGCCGCGCCCCTACACCGGTTCGAGAACTTCCCTGTCCTCCCGCGGACCCAGCAGCTGACGAAGTCCTACCTCGGTGTCCGGCAGCGGCGGTGGGAGACGTGGGTCACCGAGATTATAGATCGAGAGACCCACACCCGCCGGTGGCTCGGTAGCTTCCACACGACCAAGCTCTCGGCCATGGAGTATGATCGCTGGCAGGTCCGCTACCACGGCGCATCGGCTAGGCTCAATTTCCCCTTTGGCACACATCCGGTCCACCTCATTCCGCCAGAGCCAGGGGTGGTGAGCTCGGCTATGGAGCGGGAGGATCGCGAGGCGTGGGAGCGTCTCGAGGCCGAGGCTGCTGACAAGGCCTACATGCAAGAGCTCTGCCAGCAGCACCCGGAGCTCGTGGAGGCGGAGCGGGCGATCTTTGCCAGCATGGAGGGCAGCGAGGTTATCGTGCTCTCCTCCGATGACGAGGTTGAAGGCGGCGAGAATGGCGGCGCGGAGGGCGGTGAGGTTATCACACTCTCCTCTGATGATGAGGTCGAAGGCGGCGGCGACGGCGGCGCAGAGGGCAGCGAGGTGGGCCCCCAGGACGAGGAGATCGACGTCGACGAGTGGAGGAGTGCCTTCCCCAACGACCCCGACGACAGTACTGGCCCGGACCCTTATCGCGGCACACCGTACATGACGAGGAAGGATTGGCTCGACCTCTACTTCGACCGAAAGTAGTTTAGCTTAGTTTAAATTTATGTTTTATGTTCGGTTATGCAAAACTATCTATGTTTATGTTTGAATGCATGCTACTTTCGGTTGAACCTGCTTTGAACTTGATCAAATTGAAGTTTACAACCTTAAGTTTAGGGGATCGACTAGAAAAGGCCAAAAATTGCTAGAGTATATATATATCCACTAAGGGTTTTAGTCCTTTAACTTTTTAAGGATCGCCTAGAGATGTCCTTATGACTTGTTTATTTCAGTTCTTCACAATGTGATGCTCTATATGTGCAACTATTTGCTGTGCAGTTCAATGTCATCAATAACAGTTTCAACAATACCACTAAGAATTATGATATTTGGTTGTTGTTAAGGATATTGCAGGTAACATGCCTTTATGTTTTTCAATTGTTGTTTAGCAAATTGTACTGAATGACTAAATATGCAATCCCAGGCTACATAGCAACAAGGAAGAGTGTTACCTTAATGTTATGATGATGTCTAGATATACATGTAATAAAATCTTATATAATGGGGTGGATGGAATGTTGTACTACATCATTTTTCAATTGTTGTTTAGCTTCTAATATTAACTTGGTGCTTTTAGGTACATATATCATTGCCAAAGATCCACACTTCGACCCTTTCTGCGCATGGGGCAATGAGATATTCATGAACCAACATCAAGTGAGGAAACTGATAAAGATTGTTACTAAAATGGGTTAAAAGATGTCAATCGAACTATTTGTTTACACTTTATGTAAGACAACAATGAACTGCAGACGTCCATTGAACAACGAGCAAGCGGGTGCCCCAATGTACGCCCAATAACATAATCTGTGGCTAACACCGACATGGATCCCACCCACCTCCTCCCCGGCGACACCCACCACCTCCGGCGATCTCCTTAACTGGCCATCTTTTTCTAGTTTCTCTCCAACTGATCTCTTCGGCGTGTTGTGATCTACACGCTCATACCCATCCTTCATGGGTTCCAATGATGGATCCACCCTTGGCTTGGACTTCTCCAAGGGTTTGGTTTTTGCAGATAAGGTTTTTCAATCTACTGGTTTTTCTGTGCACCCTATGGAGGATTCGGAGATCTTCACCATGGTTGTCTCCTTTGGGCGTCATGATTTTCGTCTGAATGAAGATTCAGTGGCGGCGGCACTTGAGGCAGCCCTCGGAGGTTCGACTATTGAGTTCATGGTTTTCTTGATCAAGGATAAGGTATTTGGATTTCAATTCTCTTGCAAAGCAGTAGCCATGATTATTCTAAGTCTTAGATCGTTTGCAAGTGATCATTTCAAATGTTACTTTCATCTTTGGGGTAACGGTGGCCCAAATTGGGGTCGTGAGTTTAAGATCTGGAAATTAGAATGTGATGCTGAGTGGGTTCTTGTTAGCCCTTCCAAAAGGCGTGCTGCTCTGGGTTTGTTGGCAATGCATAAGAGACCTCCTAAGTCCTCGTTCAAATCTGCTAATTCTGTCAGCAAGAAAACTTCATTTGCAGTTTTTCAAAACTACGCAGCTTGTCGTGGTTATCGTTTTCCTGCATCTAAAAATTGCATTCAAACTACTGAAGATGCGGGTTATTCTATTCCACTACATGAGAGGGTAGTCATTCATCCCACTTTGCCGGCGAATCTCCGGTGGACGTCGACGAGGCCTACGATATCTTTTGGCACGGTGCAAGATCTACTGTCTCCGGCCGATCGGGCGCCGCCATCCTCGGGCGGGAATCATGGTTCTTTGAATGTGGACATACCTGGCCATGTTGGGTCATCTTCGGTGTGTGCCACGGGCCGGGAGGAGCGCAGGCGTTTTGGGCCGCTGGATAGGGCTGAGCAGGATCTCTCCCCTGGGCTTGTTAATATTCCTTCTTCGCAACAAGCAAGAGAAGATTTTGATGATTTGATTTCTGGAATGGTTGAGGAAGTTCACACGTGTCAGATTTGTTTGGCAAAGGGACATTTTTCTTCTGCTTGCACGTCAAAACTCTGGTGCCTCTCTTGCTGCCGTGTCGGGCATGTTAAAAAAGATTGCAACAAATTCGCTCGGATCTTGGGTTGGGTTTGGCAACCAAAACCCGCTAACATTGCAACTTCAGAGGTCTCCAACGAGAATATCTCTCTGACGTCGCATTTACCAATCTTGGACCTCCCTTGCACTTCCACATTTACTCCCTCGTCCAGTCCCATCAGCCCTGGACCCAAGACTCCTTTGTCTCCGCCGTCTGCTACGCCTCCTCCGCCGCTGCACTCGCCGTCGGCGTCGCCGGAGCGTGAGTGCTCCGCTCCCATGGCCAACTTCCATCTGGATCCTCTGCTCTATGTCCCGGCTGGCCACCACATTGTTGACGGTGGAGAAGACCGGGTGCCGCGAACCTTTGTGACGCCGCATACCCCAATTGTGCGCCGCCATGAAGAGTTTATGCTTGCTGAGGTAATGCCGATCCCTCCGCCCGATCAGATAGGTGCTGCTAGGGAAGAGGTTGTGCAGTGGCTGCAAGCGCATGGTGTTTTAGTCAGGTCGCCGCAGCCCTGGATTCGCTCTGTAGGTCTTTTTGAGCTTCGTGATGCTGCTGTCCAGTTCCAGTTGCTTCAACTCCCTCCGCAGCCACTGGGTAATGATCGTTTTGTTCGCTTCATGAAGCATGATGAGGGGGAGTCTTTCAGGGGCGCCCAAGGTTTTCGTCAAGGTTTACTCATGTTCTTGGCCATCCCTTTAGATCTTCGCAATACTGATTGTATCAGAGCTACTGTGAACACGTTCGGCAAGTTTCATCATTGGATTAGTGATGGTCCATATCTGGTACGGTCTCTGGATTTTGATTCTTTCCCTGAAGATGTTCTCGTGCCCCGTGATGTCGTCTTCATGGATTATGCTGCTTGGGGTGGCGCGAGGGTCTCTTGGACGGCTCCTCTGTATATTTTGGGAGCGAATTTTGCTGAACAGATGCCACAAGATGAAGACTGGATGCCCATCAATGGCAATCCGCATCCGGTTCCCGGGGTGCCATTCCCAAAACTGCCACCGTTCATTTTGCCTCCGTATCCAGCCTTGGGATGGAATTATGTCCCTCCTCCTCCTCCAGAGCCTGCCGTCAATGATGTGGAAGACAACAACTGGGGTGATTGGAATGAGCCAGTGGACCAGCCTGTTCCACAAGATCAGGAATCTATGGTGATCGATGTTTCTGCACAGACCAATTTTGATGCTGTCCAGCAGAATCATGTTATTCCTGTTGTTTCATCTGATGAGGAGCTGCCTGAGGCTGATAATGTTCTTTTGGATGACGATATTAATGATGTTAGAAACTGGGCTATTATGGTTTACCAGCCTCCTCGGATTGTGCCTGAAGTGGAGCTGCCTGCTGCTCTTCCTTTTGGGCCTCCTTTGTCGCCTGAGATGGTATGGAGAAGGTCTTTTGAAAACCTTCTGCAGGCTCCTGTTGTCTACAATGTTCCAAAACCTGTTGCTCTGCAGCCTATTGAGCCAGTGGTTTTATCTAAGAGGAGTTGGGACTTGGCCTTCAGAGACATGGATTTACCTATGCTGACCTGGAGGGACCAGGAGCCAATTAGGCCGGTTGCTCGGGCTTTGTTCTCTGAAGATGTTACAGACATTCAGCTTTCCTCTTCTCCAACTGCAGCACCCCCTAAAGCTAGAAGGCCTCGCAAGACGTTGGCGCCCACTCCCATTGTGGACACATCTGTTCGAAGATGCACGAGGAGCTCGGCCCAACGTGATGGTTTCAAGCCCACCTTCCAGGAGCTTTCTATGCAGCCCAAAAGGAGGAAGCCCAGAGCAAAGCCTTTCACTGCTGAGATGCCAGATGACGCAGCCCAGGAGGAGATCCCACCAGCTACACCTATTGCTCGTCTGCAAGAAATTGGAAGGGAACTGGAGATTGATGCTCAACTCCTAACTGTGGATGCTCTGATGGTGGATCCACCTCATGCTGCTGCCACTAATGCAAATGAATAGTGTGCTCCTTTATTATTGGGTCTGGCAAGCCTTTGAATTTGCTCTTATGTTGTCCTTTTGTTGGTCACTTTGTCATGCAAACTTTATTGTAATGGTGCTGGGTCAGACTGTTATGTGCTCTTTTGTTCATATAGCATTGTGTGCTGTATGCTTTGTGGACCTTATCACTTTATGTTTTAATGAATAACCTTTGTAGAAACTGGAATGTTTTGTGCTGGAATGTCAGAGGTTTAAATTCTGAGGCTAGGCAGAGAGCAGTTAGGCAAAAAATTGATGAAAGTCAGTGTGCTGTTGCCTGTTTGCAGGAAACCAAATGCTCATCTTTTGACTCTAGGTCAATTAAGAGTTTCTGCCCTAAGAGATTTGACAGCTTTGCTTGCTCTCCTGCAATGGGAGCCTCTGGGGGAATTCTTGTGGTCTGGAACTCCTCTGTTTTTCTTGGAACTTTAATTGAAATTCAGTAGTTTGCTGTAGTTGTTGAGTTTGTGTCCAGACAGAACAATGAAAAATGGACTTTGGTTGCTGTATATGGGCCTTGTTAGGGTGAAGCTAGAGATAATTTTGTCACTTGGCTATATAACCTAAGTATTCCTGTTTGATGAGAATTGGCTGCTTTTAGGAGACTTTAATTTCATTAGGTCCATAATAATAGGAATTTGCCTGGAGGGGACCTAAATGACATGTTCATCTTTAATGAGATAATTGGGCATTTCGGCCTTCTAGAGTTACCCATCAAGGGAAGAGCTTTCACTTGGTCCAATATGCAAGACAGCCCACTTCTTTAGCAATTGGACTGGTTTTTCACCTCAGTAGACTGGATCTCTGTCTATCCTATGACTGAAGTGCTCCCCCTTGCTAGGACTGCATCTGATCATGTCCCCTGTGTTGTCACAATCAAAACATCTATCCCTAAGTCAAATCTATTTAGGTTTGAGAACTATTGGTTGGAGCTGGAAGGATTTATGGATTGTGTTGCTAAGTCTTGGAAAATACCTTCTAGGAAGGGACACATAACTGCTAGAATTGCTGATAAGTTCAAGTCTCTCAGAATGGGCCTTAAAAGATGGCAAATGAATGTTTATAAGTTGAAGCTCCTGATTGGTAAATGTAATCATGCTATTTTGCTGCTAGATGACTTCGAGGAGTGGAGGCCTCTGTTTATTCAGGAGCTTAACTTCAGGAAAATTGTCAAAGTGCACCTGGAGAAATTGCTACATTTGCAATTCCTTTATTGGAAGAAAAGGTGTACTATCAGATACATTAAGGTGGGAGGGGAAAATACAAAGTTTTTCCATGCCATGGCCACTGAAAGGCACAAGAGGAATTCTATTGCAAGTCTCAAATTGCCTGATGGTACTGTGATCAATGATCATGCTCAAATGGAAGGAATCATCTGGAATTGTTTTGAAAATAGGATGGGCACATCAAGAGGCATTGTCATGGGCTTTGACCTCTCTGCTCTCATCACCCCTGTGGAAGGCCTTGACATTCTCACCAAACCTTTTGAAAAAGATGAAATGGACAAGGTGGTTCAGCATATGCCTGTGGATAACGCTCCAGGTCCTGATGGCTTTAATGGACTGTTTTTCAAAAAATGCTGGCATCTAATTTCTCAGGAATTTTATGAGCTAGCTCGGGAATTCTATGAGGGTGGTGCTATCTTGGATAACATTAATGATTCTTACATTACTCTTGTACCTAAAAAGCTTGCACCTGAAGAGGTTGGAGATTATAGGCCTATTTCTCTCACTAGTATGGGCCTGAAGTTTATTTCTAAAATGGCAGCAAATAGGTTTCAAGAGGAGATCTTGCAGTGCATTCACAAGAACCAATATGGTTTTATTAAGAGCAGAACAATCCAAGATTGTATTGGCTGGACTTTTGAGTATTTGCATCAGTGCCATCAATCTAGGAGGCCAATTGTAATCCTTAAGTTAGATTTTGAAAAGGCTTTTGACTCTCTGGAACATGAGGCTCTTTTTCAGATTCTTAGGCACAAAGGTTTTAATGAGAAATGGATTCTCTGGATGAAGCAGCTGCTGGGCACTGGTACTTCCTCAGTTCTTCTTAATGGTGTCCCTAGGAGAAATTTTTTTTGTAAAAAGGGGGTCAGGCAGGGTGATCCTGTCTCTCCACTTCTCTTTGTTATTGCTGCTGATCTATTGCAATATGTCATCAATTACATGTTCAGAAGAGGAATTCTCCAACTGCCTATCCCTTGTCATGACCAGGATTACCCTGTGATCCAATATGCAGATGATACTTTAATCATCTTACCTGCTGACAGGATTCAGCTCCTGGCCTTGAAAGATATGCTTCAAGTGTTTGCTCAGTCCACTGGCCTTGATGTCAACTACCACAAATCTTTCCTCATCCCCATAAATGTTGATCCTATTGTGATGAATGATCTTGCTGTTGCTTTTGGTTGCCAGATAGGAAAGATGCCTTTCACTTATCTTGGGCTGCCAGTGGGAACCATAAGGCCCAAAATGGTGGACTTTATGCCTCTGGTGGACTGTATGGAAAGAAGAATGACTGCTAGTTCCTCTTTTCTCAATCAAGGGGAGAGGCTTCAATTTTTGAACTCTGCTCTGTCTTCAATGCCCATCTTCTTTATGTGCAGTTTGGCTGTTCCAGCTGGAATCCTCAAGCAGTTAAAAAGAATTCAGAGGCAGTGTTTGTGGAGAAAGAATAGAGATGAACCTGCCCCCTCCCTTGCTGCTTGGGAGCTTATTTGTAGGCCAAAAAACAGGGTGGTCTTGGTATTCTCAATCTGGGGGTACAAAATGTTGCCTTGCTCCTCAAACATGCTAGTAACTTCCTCAATAAAAATGATATTCCTTGGGTATCTCTCATTTGGGACTCTTACTACCATGGAAGGGTGCCTCAAGGAACATCTACTTGTGGCTCTTTCTGGTGGAATGATATTTGCAAGGTTATGCTGAGTTTTAGAGAGTGTTCTTGGGTTGAGGTTAATGATGGTGACACTGCTCTGTTCTGGTCAGATAATTGGAATATTGGTGATGAGGTCTCTCCTCTTCAATCAAGATTTCCTAGGTTATTTTCTTATGTTAAGGACCCATGGATTACAGTCAAGGAGTTCTTCAGTTCTCAGGATATTGTACAACATTTTCATCTCCCCATGTCTGCTCAGGCTTTTGGAGAGTTGGGCATGATTCAATCTATGATGGGTTCTCATAGCAGAGTATCTGGCTCTAAGGATGTGTGGTTTTGGCAGAACTCTTCCAAGCAGTATAGACCCAAGATGTTTTACTCCCACACATTTCAGTCTGAAACCTTTAACCCTCTGCTCTGTTGGATATGGAAATCATCCTGTACTCTCAAGATTAAGGTGTTTGCTTGGATGCTCATCATGGATAGGCTGAATACAAAGGATATGGTGGAAAGAAGGCATTGGCACATGGAGGATGGTGTGCATTGTAGACTCTGCCCCCTGCAGGTTCGAGAGACCAAGGATCATCTTTTCTTCAACTGCAATTTCAGTGTTCTTGTCTGGAATTACCTGCAAATTGATTGGCCTGCAGGGAACTCTATGTCTGATGTGGCTATTCAGGCTAGGAATGATTTTGACAAGCCTTTTTTCTCTCAAGTGGTGTTCACTGCATGTTGGAACATTTGGATCATTCGAAATGCCAAGGTTTTCAGAAATGAGAGGGCCAGATTTTATAAATGGTGTGCTGCTTTTAGGCATGATATCTCTTTGTTGCAATATAGGATTAAATCTGCCTACAAGGATGGCCTTCTCAAGTGGATCTCTTTCCTTCCCCCTTAAGGCTTAGTGTAGTAAGGCTTTTATGCCCCCTCCTCTCCTTTTAGTTTAGCTTCTTTTTCTAGATTACTCCTTGTAATCAGCTTTTGTATCTTTGTTACTTTGTTTAATAAAGTTTTTGATATGTTGTGGGGGTTTGCCCCACAGTTCCCAGTCAAAAAAAAAACAGTGAACTGCAGGATGGTAAGTAAGAACCCTGTAGCCTTCTTTTTACTGCCCGTAATGAGTTGTGTTAGATGACAATATCCGAATCTTTTTTCTTTTGCAGTGGATCCTGAAGCAGTTTACTCAAGATTACCTCTCAAACTACATGATTGGCGGCTGGCCATCACAAGTGGTTGGACTAGAGTCCTGCATGCCTTCTGCATCCAGGAGAGCACAATAGGGCCATTCTGCTTCACCTTGTTCAGCAACTGGAATGTTTGTCGCCTCTTTCTTTACCATCTGTAATAGTACAAGTATAGAACCCTGGTACATCATTCTTTATTTGGTGCTTCTGTAATTCTTAAACATATGTACCCATGAATCGAATAATGCATTGGTTTTTTGAACCAGATGGATATAAATAAAGCTATAGCCTACTTTCAATTTTAAATTAGGTACAATTTTACATAGCAGCAATTAAATTAGGGCGAAATTACGTTGTGCAGGTCATTACGGTACACACGGTTGGTAAAACACAAACGTTTGCGATATACACCGTAATCCGAGACGGTTCACAGAGAGGAAACGTGTGCAAGCATGCACACAGTTGTCATTCGCAAAGCGTGTGTGATGTCAGACACTATCACATACGGTGCGGGAAAACTAAATGTGTGTGATTGTCTACCGATCGTACACGGTTTATAATCATGAACTGTTTGTGATGTGCCAGGCATCATAAATCTCCCATGCCTGGAATCTGCCTAGAATCTGCCTGGAAAGCTCCCGTGCCTAGTATCTGCCTGGTTTTAGGCTGAACCACAAAACTCCGACTGCGATGGCAATGCGAGCACAAACGAGTAGCAAGAATGAAGCGTTTGGGATATTCGAGATATCGAAAACGGTTATATAGGGACAACTATATGCATCAAGGCTCCCTATCCCCGACGGTTTCTGGGTCGTGTGGGAAGGACCCCCCTATCGCCCACACTCACTTGGCGACGGTTCCAAATGCTATCGCGGAAAGGGGTAAAAAACTATTTGTTTAGGAACGACACGCACAAGTGGTTGTGTCGGGGGAAACGACACCTATGGGATCACTGGAATCCCTTCTACGGTTGGCGGGTGTGGGGCTGTGGAAAGAGCGGGATTGAGAGATCAATGCGGGGGGGGGGGGGCAATTATCCAGGGTCGGGCCGCAAGTGATGCGTAATACCCTACTCCTACTGGTTTCTGTTTATCTGGTGTTTTCGGACTAGCTACAAAGCGTGCAGGGTCCAAAAAGTCTGAATCCTCCCCCAGTACGCTGCGGGCCTCCTTTTATAGACGAAGGGATTGCCACAGTGGCACACAGGAGGTGGAAAGCTATACAGTGGTTTGACTCTATCCTCTGGCACCGTAGGACGAACGCATTTAATGCGCTTCCGACGTGCCCCTCTTGCTTTATCGGGGACGGCAAGGAAGCTCGTCCCAGCTGTCGCCGCCTCGCCTGGCTTCGACGTGCATCCGTACTGACGAGGCGTGTAGTGCCATGCTGGCTGGCTGGCTGCTAAGTTGGTGCGGTGGCAGAGTCTTCACGAAGATCTGCATGCCACCACGCAGGTGCTTGCTGAGTTGGTCTAGAGGCCGCACGTCGCCACGCAGGTGTTCGCCTAGTTGGTGGGCTGGCAGCTGCATGGGAACGATGGTGGAATCTTGGCAGATGTGGGCCTGGCTATGGCCCTGCGGATGTCTTTGGCAAGGGGCTTGCCGGGGCCCCGGCAAGGGTCTTGCCGTGGCGTCGCGGTCGTCCCCGGCAAGGATCTTGACGTGGGTCTCGTGGGTTTCCTTGGCAAGGATCTTGCCGAGGATCGCCGTCTTCTAGTTCGTCATCAAGTCTTGTATGCTTCTGGTCTTCACAAAGATCTGCATGCCACCACGAAGGCGCCCACTACAAAAAAAAGACACATCCGTGACATTTTGGGCCGAACGAAAATCTTTTCTGTCATACTTACGACACTTCTATGACGATAATTGTGACAAGACCCGGTATCATCATAGATGTGGTGGGGTCCTACTTCTATGACAAAAAATCATGACAGAAAATGGGCTTTTCGTCCTTGGCGGGCCGGAGACGCAGCTGCATGACATTCTTTGGGCCGTCCATGACAGAAAAAACTGTGGTAGAAGCGAGGGCGCGGAAAATATCGGGGAGTCCTCGGTTACGGTGGGTGGTCGGGGGCCGAGTGATGCGCGTTTCTCTCGTACGTACGCGCGTGTGTGCGAGGCGTTGGGCTCTAACTGAACCCGAGCGATTGCACTGCAGGCTACGCGTTACTGAACCCGAGCGATCGATCCATGGCTGTTAACTGAACGCGATCGAGCGATTCCTTTGCTACTACTGCTAACTGAAGCCGATCGATGCTGCCTCTGGATGAACAATGAGCGTTGCTGGGGGGTTTGGATGAACAGTTCCCGGTGGGGGTGGATGAACAGGACCCCGTGGCGTTGCCTCTGGATGAACAGTGAGCGTTGCTGGGGGGTTTGGATGAACAGTTCCCGGTGGGGGTCGATGAACAGGACCCCGATCGTTCGTGCCGGTTGGGGCTGGATGAACAGGACCCCGTGGAGGGCAGGATGAATAGGACCACCCCGTGGAGGGCAGCATGAACAGTAGACGGTGGAGGGCAGGATGAACAGTAGCCCGTGGAGGGGTGGTTGAACAGGAGCCCGTGGAGATGGCTGGTTGAACAGTAGCCGGTGGAGTAGCGCGCGGTGGAGGCTGGATGAATAGGAGCCCGTGGATGAACAATCATAGGTGGAGGCTGGAGGAGGTCGACGGTGGATGAACAGTAGCCCGTGGAGGCTGGAGGGGGTCGACGGTGGAGATGAACAGTATCCCGTGGAGTCCCGTTTTGCGGTACGCCACACCCCTCCCGATGAACAAAACCCCCGTTTCGACCGTAGCGCTCTAACACAAGTCTGTTTCCTCTGTTTTGCGGTACGCCACACCCCTCCCGATCAACAGGACCCCCGTTTCGACCGTAGGAGGTCCGTTTCCTCCATTTTACGGTACGCGAGGCCCCTCCTGATGAACAGGATCCCGTTTCGAACGTGGCCAGTCGAACACAAGGCCGTTTCCTCCGTTCTGTGGTACGCCAGGCCTCATTTCCATCGACTGTTCCGTCCAAGCCCTCCCGATGAACACGACGACGCATTCCGTTCCGACCCAGCCGGTTGGCTCCCCATGAACACGACGACGACGCTGTTTCTCCGTTCCGACCCAGCCATGTACACGAGCCCTGGCCGTACGTATGCGCGAGTAGGCGTTCGAGACCCTGCCCGTATGTACGTACGTGGCCGTATTTTCTTTCTTGCACACTGGCCGCTGTACGTACGTGTACATGCTACGTGCGCGCCTCTACTACGACACGTGCGCGCCTCTACATCGACCAGTATGTACGTACACGTTCGCGACCAGAATGACAACGCTACGTACGCTTCGACCAGGTGGGTCCCGACTGTCAGGCACTTCCTTGCGTGCGAAGATGTAGCTGGTGGGTCCCAGCAGTCCGAATCATTTTTTTTTGCCAGGACGCACTTCCTTGCATGCGAAGATGTAGCTGGTGGGTCCCAGCAGTCAGGGGGAAACATTTTTTTCACGAAATACGGTGGCCCGTCCGGTGGGTCCCCGCTGTCAGGTGGAGGAATAATTATTTTGCGTGTAATAAGGAGGCACTTCCTTGCGGCTACCGTGGACCCAGTTGTCAGCCACTCCACGTACAGTACTCTTCCGATGGAAGTCGTTCCTTGACCACGCCGCACCGAGAGCACCAGGCCGGTGGACGACGACGAGGCCTAGGAAGGGGACGACGCGGAGCCGGGGAAGACGCGGCAATGGAAGCCCGCGGAGAGAGGAGTACGGGGGTTCACTGGTTCGGCTGCGGTGTGAGGCTGTCGTGGCCGCAGGGCCTGGCCAGCGGTGGGAATAGTAGGGGGCGGTGAGGCTTCCGCGGCAGCACAACCGGCCACGGGAGGCAGGAGCATGCGGCACGACCGTCGCTACTTTGGGTGGCTGGAGCAACAAGACCAGAGGTTGAAGAAGCACTACGGCCGTTGGATGGACATCGTACGGTCACTGGAGCTAGAATCGTTCATATTGACAAAGTTGACAAAGCACTCCATCCCTGTCAACTTAGTAGGCCTACAAGTCAGCCTCCCACCAAGGTGGGTCCCAACAAGCAGGGGGAGTATTCTTTTTTTGTGCGTAATAAGGAGGCACTTTCGGTGGGTCCGAGCTGACAGCGGGGGGAACGTTTTTTCGCGCAATACGGTGGCCCGTCCGGTGGGTCCCAGCAGTCAGGGGGGAAACATTTTTTTCGCGAAATACGGTGGCCCGTCCGGTGGGTCCCTGCTGTCAGTTGGAGGAATCATTATTTTCCGCATAATAAGGAGGCACTTCCTTGCTGCCGTCGTGGACCCAGCTGTCAGCCTCTCCACGTACAGTCCACGTCCGATGGAAGCCATTCCTTGACCACGTTGACCAGGTCGCGCCGAGAGCACCAGGGCGGTGGACGATGGCGAGGCCTAGGAAGGGGACGGCGCGGAGCCGGGGAAGACGCGGCAGTGGAAGCCCGCGCGGAGAGGAGTATGAGGGTTCACTGGTTCGGCTGCGGTGTGAGGCTGCCGTCGCCGCGGAATAACAGGGGGTGTGGGTGAGTAGAGGGATGGCCTGGCCAGCGATGGGAGTAGTAGGGGGCGGTGAGGCCTCCGCGGCATCACAGCCGGCCACGGGAGGCAGGAGCACGCGGCACGACCGGCGCTGCTGTGGGCGGCTGGAGCAAGAAGACCAGAGGTTGAAGAAGCACCACGGCCATTGGATGGACATCGTACGGTCACTGCAGCTAGAATCGTTTATATTGACTAAGTTGACAAAGCCCTTGGTACACGTCAACTTAGTAGGCCCACAGGTCAGCCTCCGAAACGGTGCGCCCCAGATGTCAGGGGGAGGAATATTTTTTCGGCGGCTGGAGCAAGAATATCCGAGATTGAAGAAGAAGCACGACATCCGTTGGATGGACATCCAACAGCCACAGCTGCCAGAACCGTGTGTTGTTAACAAAGCCTTTCATACACGTCAACTTAGTTTTTTTAGGGGACGCGTCAACTTAGAAGGCCCACAAGTGTGTGGCAGAGAACATATAGCCCATTTGCGATTTGTAAGAATGTACAGCCCATTTTTTAATTCTAATGGAATTCACTACAGCCCATTTACAGTTTGTTAAAGTATAGCCCATTTTCTAGCTAGGACAACGATTAATAATTTCAACCAACCGCTCAAAACAGAATTCAAAAAAAATTCCCACATTTTTATGGGATCCCAAATATTTTTATCTGAAATTTCTAGTCAGATTAAATATAATTTCAAAATAAAGTTGTATTACGTTAAAATCCAACGAAATATTGCGCGCGCAACAAGTAATGAAATTAAAAATTTCAAATTCCGAAAATAATATATATTTTAAACTAATTACGCGTTTGGTGCATCTTTTTATAGTTACTGCCCAGTTATTATAATTACATCCCATTTATTATTTCTTAAAGAACATTTTCTTGTTAAGCCTAATGCATACCTCCTAGGAAAGTTTGCAGCCCAGCGAGGCGGAGAATAACAAGTTGACCCGGATATTGTGTACAACTGTCGGCCGAGTTGCATTGCTGATGTTGAAAAAAAGGCATGTGTAGTACAGTACAACCTAACATGACTACTCAGCCCACATTCAGCGACGCCGGAAAGGCCCAAACAAGGCTTCTGTACAACTTTTTGAAGTCACTGAGCTCAATTAATAACTTTAGAAAAAAGTTAGATTACAGTGGAACCTAATTAAAAGCTGTCATGAGCAAAGAAATAATTCAACGGGTCCCACTTGTGCGGGTGTGCGTGTGTGTGTGTGTGAGAGAGAGAGACCCATCGGTCGATGCTCGTAAATACGTCTTTCAGCCATATGCATTGCTGATGCTCAGTAAAAACTTATATAGTTGACACAATCATATCGAACATCATAGCACACTTAACTTGCATACAAAAATTTCACGCAGGTGGCACAATCAGGATGGAAGCAGTGGATCGCTACGGGTAGGGCTATGTTGAAACCAACGAACTCGTACATAACGGTTCATCTTCTTTATCAATGACAGGGAAATATCTTGAATGTTGTGCAAAGAAAACAGACAGACAACACAATAAGTTCTGCTAGCACATTAAGTTGACGTACAGCCCTTTCTAAAAAAAGTTCAGGTACAAAATTAGACCAGGTCACAATCAAATGTACTAGCACATCAGTGCTTCACACCCATAGCTCGGATTTAACTAGTATCTGACAAGATTCAGTTGTTACCTCAAATTAGAGCACATCCAGGCAGCCAGCCCTGCCTCTTCTCCCAAAGAAGTAGTGGCCTCCGCCGCGCGATGGAGTAGGCCATGTGCCATCCATCGTTCCGAGCAACACGGGGAAAATCTGATGTTGACTCCTGTAATGGACGTTGTCGACGGACCCTGGCACCAGCGGCGGCGGCAGGACTTCGATTGATGGATTGACCACTTCTTCGACATGCACGAACACTCGATACAGGTACATCCCTAACGTGGTCCGCGACGGCCTTGGTGGCAATGAATAGTACAACCCCGGTTCCTTCACCAGTATCTCAACACCAATCGCCTTCAGTATGGTGGACGGCTTCTTCATCCATGCCATAACCGTCAGAGCCCAGCTGTCTGGAGGAACAAACATACTTACGAGCTCACCTCCAAGGTCGTTGATAAGCTCATTCATGGACTCGCAGTTCCAAGCATGACGAGGCATGCCGTGGAAGGTAAGCTTTGTTAAAAACTCAAGCTCAGAGGGCACTGAGCCCCATCCTGGGTGCCACCGATCAAAGCTCACCAGCGCGCCATCGCAGAACAAACGATGGGAAGATTCGAACACACGACTGCAGTCGAAAGTTGTCCGGAACCTGACGAAGAAATCAGCCGGTGGCGGACAGACTTCGACGAGCAAGTCACTTATTTGGATGCCGTGCGCAATGCCAAGAGCTTTGACAAGGTCGTCCAGCGAGACGGGAGGCCGGTCGCCGTTGATGGTTACCATCAGCACTTTGCCGGCAAACTGGTCGTCAAGCGCCACCATGCCACTGTTGAGCGACAGCACGCAGCGACCGAAGGCAGGACGGACCTCAGGATCTCCGGCTCGGAGATCCGCGTTGACCGGCGACATGATAGTGAGCTTGAGTACAGGGAGTACAGGAGGGGGATTTGGGGGAACTGGAGTAGGAATCAAGATTCCAGAGGTGGGGGAGGGGCGGGAGATTGGGGATGAAAAGGTAGCTTGAATTTCGAACACGCGCCAATATGCTCTTGGCGCGCAAGCGCACGAAAACACCGGTGGCACCCACATGTCGGCCTAAGAGTCCTTATTCTTTCTTTTTTGGAGAGCCCAGCCTTTTTTTTAGGATCTTGTGAGAGCCCGGCCTGAGAGTCATAATTGACCTGTTTGGCTTGCGTTACTACTCGGCCCATATTCAACGACACCTCACTGGCCCAAACAAGTGTACATCATCGAAAAGACACTGAGCTCAAATTATATAACTTGAAAAAAGGAGACACACTCTGAACACTGGAGAATGGTGATGCCCTCATTTAGCCCACCAGTAGTTCGAGACAATAAACAGTTTGAAACAATGATATATACAACATTCAAACACTGACTAGTGACTACTACTGACATAACAGCAAGACATGATAGTTCATAAGAAGTCTTGCTACACCACCAAAACGCACCCATCTGCAGCACTCAGACTCTCGTGATCCAGACGAGAATGACATTCTAAATAGAGCCAACTATTACATAGTAAGAGTGACATAGACGAGGATGACCAAATGACAAGGAATATGCATAACAAAAGAAAGAACTACCCATCCAGAACAAGCAACAAAGACAACAAAGTCATTCGAAGAGATGATCCAACACCATCATAATTTGCAGCCCCGCTTCAGCGACCAATGATCCGGAGACACCAATACTCCACCCTTTCGATGCAACAGCCCAATTACCTATCAACCTGAAGGCTTGAACCACATCACTGCCTGTCGTAATTGAGACATCCAAGGATCAAAGTTAATCTGGATGCCTTTGTCATTCTCACCTTCTTTTGGCTGCAGGATGTATCATTGACAATCAGGGGAGTTTGCTCCCGAACTCCTAGGGCTCTCCGTGTAGACACAGTTTTCCATAGCAAACAACGGTGATCTCCTGGTTAATCAGATAATTGAGTCCGAGAAACAGAGAGTGTGAACCAAGGCTGTTTACCCGCCTCCAGCTAAAAAATCCTGAAGGCCCCAACAAGCTGGTATCCTGCTCATAGACGTAACAGCCACTGTCCGGATACTTACGTATTTCACGGTGCTTGTATACAGTGGGGTTTTTGCAATATAACTTTTCCGGCTCATGTGTCCGAATGATCATCAGTCTTTTGCCATCGTGTGATCAAGCGAGGAACCAGTTGTGCTTCCCTGTTTTTGGCAAAGGTGGTGTGATTACAAAGGGCAGTAACTGTAGGGACACTGCATCATATCAAAAAGGACATGCATTGTTAATGTAAGATCAGCATTGTTCACAGTATGAGTAGGATAATGCAAGAAACAACATTGATATGTCCCTGTTGGAACTGGGAGGAAAATACAGGGAAATGTATACTGGGTTCGAAAATATAGAAGTGCCATGCATGGTTACACTCATGTTATCTCGCAATCGATTCTTCACAGGAAACTACCATGTCATGCATGTTATGGAATCATGTTCTGTCCTCACAAACAAATTCTTCAAGGTAACTAACAGACCATGCATTGTTATATACTCGTGTTCTGTGGGCAAAATTTTTGTGAGGATATTATTCTAGCCATTGATTGCTGAAGGGCGAATATAGGTATGTACACATGGTAAGCATTACAGGATTTCATTCCAAATATAGAGTTCTCCATATGCACATTTACTTTCCTAATGTATTGTTAGATGAAACCAACAGTGTGGTGCATGTTTCTACATCATGAAAATGAGGAAACTAACATGGCCATTGATACACACTCATATTTAGTAGTAGTATATAGATTACTGTAAAATAAGGAGAATATCCATATATTCCTAACCGTTTGATTATTCAGGGGTACAAATTGGCTGTAATGACATGATCACAATCGCATGAATTAACTCATTCCAAATATAGCTGATTTATGGCATCTCTAATACGTTGCCATGGTTCTACTCAAATTCTGCTCAAACAGGGATATGCCAATCATCACAAAAAGTTCAAACAGTGTCATGGCGTCATCATTAACATGAGACGGAAACAACTTACACGCGCCGTCCCAGCAATACGTGGTGCCATCTGCTTTGTCGATCGCGTAGATGATGCCATTGTGTTCAATAGCATCACAGAAGTGTGTATCAGCTTTGACGACGATCCACTGCGAGCTGAGTTGTCTCCATCTAAAGAAGGCACCGGCGTAAAGATAGGCGACTCCCATGTCGAACAAGGCAATTAGCTTGAAGTCTGCGTAATCCGCATGTCGTGTGGGCACTTGGTAGATTACAATCTTCTGCAAAACAAGGTCCATCCAACTGGCGCGGTAATCTAGATGACTAGGACCGCGATGGTAATACTCTATATAATCCAACGGAGGAAGGATAATCTCATGGGAGGTCTGGAAGTTCACGAGCACCAACTTTTACCGTCTTCCCTGACGGCGGCCATAAAGTGGGAGTTCATGCCGACCCCGTGCATACCTGCCAAGAAGTTTCGGGCGATGGTGATCGGATCGAAGTCGAGGGAAATGATGTACGGCGACCCACTACATACCTGCAAAGAAGTTTCGGCTAATGGAGATCAGATTGAAGTCGAGGGGCATCATGTACGCCTCCGTATCATGGTGAGCCAATCTCGCAAGACCAGATAGCAGCAAGCAGGGTGTCTTGAAAAGCTTAGACCTCGCTTCAACGATGGCCGTGTGCATGCCCCTCGAGCATGCAGCCAGCCGCATGGCGCTCAACATATCCATACACTAACAACTGAGGTCGAGGATGTCACTGGGGAGATAGCTCCAATCGCGGCTCATATGGATCCTGCGCGGTTCGCGTTCGGCCATGGTGGAGTTTGGAAGGTGGGGTTTTGGGGGGCTTGATTTACGAGGGAGAAGGCTGTCGGTGCTAGAGTGGCTAGCGAGGGAATAGTGGTACTGGGGGAGGCGAGCGAGGCGAGGGTATGCGGGGGCACAGTGAGATAATGAAGAGTGACCTCAGGATCTCCGGCGAGACGGAGATGGAGTGGTGCTAGGGGAGAGGGAGAAGAGGCGAGGCATGCTATACAGCGGCGGTGACAGTGACTGCACAGTGCACAAGGTGAGGCTGACTTTGGTAACCTGGACACGCCGCCTGGACTGGTGTCACCTCGGGCGCAGGGTCTTGTCACTTCACTGTGAGGACCGGATGAATAATAGTATTTTGACCATCAAGTGTACCACAGTTGTACTACTACTACTAGTAGGAGTAGTAGGAACATGAGTAGACTCCCGTGCTAGCATGCCTCTGGGTTCACTTCATCCTCCAGCTATCATCCATATTGCGAGCAGAACCAAATTCTCGTGCATGCGGAAGCGCGAAGAAGGACTTTTCTTTTTTTGAGGATAACCGCATATTCCTTAACCGTAGTAGGAACATGAGTAGTACTCCCTCCGGTCCTCTTTTGTCTACGCATATCTTTTTTCAGTATTTCTCTAATTAGTCTGCGTATATACCCTTTTGCATGCGCCCATTTCCCTCCATGCCCCGCATTCACAACATTAATTAGCATACGCATGAGCAGCTGCAGCCCGACTCTAGCCAATAAACTGCAGCATGCAAGTGGGCCACTCTGTGCGCGTGGGATAGAGAAAGGCAACCGAAGAGCCCGTCCAATCCATTGAATGCAGCAGTCAAACCACCGCACCTCTCCTCATGCATGCGCGTAACTTCTCCCATTTACTTCTCCATCGGGAACCGATTTTCCTCGGCTTTTTCACTACTCCTTGATCTTCATTTGCATCCAAACCACACTGCATTGACATTGTTTTAACCTCTTCACATCCTCCTGGAGTAATTCCGAAGCCCCTATAAATAATCTTCTTCTTCAGTTAGATTAGCCATCTAATCCTAATTCTCCAAACCACATAGCCCTCCGGTCCAGCGGTTCCAAATGGCGAAAGAGATCGAGATGCAGGTTTTTAGCGTCCAACATGTCCTCGTCGAAGGCTCGTTGAGCATAGTTTCCATAGTCACCGACCACCCAAGGGTTGTTCGGAAGTGGATCAACAATGTATCCAACTCCCTCCAAAAGGTGGAGATGAATGTCATCGGTCTCGACGCAGAGTACACGGAGCGTGCCACTGGGAAGATCCAACGCGCCGCTGTCCTTCAGCTGTGGCTCGAAGATGATGTTTTGGTGTACCACATCATACACGCGCCCTCCATACCAGGTGAGCTTCACGATTTCATGTCTCGGGAGGACATATACTTCTGTGGGGCAGCCATCGCAGGGGACAAACAGAAGTTGGAGCCGTACAACCTTGATTTGAAAAGCATCGCTGACCTACAAACCAGAATAAAAATTCCTGTAGAAGATTGTGATAAACCGGCACCATCCCTATTCGACGTAGCAAATTTTGTGCTAGGAACAAATCTTCAGAAGGGTGACGAGACGCTAGCATTAAGGTCGTCTGGATGGGAGAATTATCCCTTGACGTACGAGCGGATAAAATATGATGCCCTCGATGCCCGTGTGAGTTTCGAGATAGCTGCAAGGTCCAGAGAGCTTGTTGCGAAGCCGTCTCCCACATAAAATGAGAAGAAGAAGAAGAAGAAGATGCTGCACCAGCAGCAGGGCATTATGGATGGATGAACTATTTCCTCTCTTGTAAAAAAATATTCCCTCTCTATGTATATTGATATAGATGGACTATTTCGATGGTGTGCATGTCTTTGGAACAAGTAGTAGCGTGGGTCCGCTTGACTATAAGGAACTATTTATCCGCCGAGCTTTCTCTAGTACTCCTTCTAGTGATCAGTATGCAATGCATGTGTCCGTAGACATGACAGCTTGTCCATGGAAGTTCAACTACGGCGACCATCACGTTTCATCCACTGCCACTCGCAATTCCCACGACGCCGCTCCAACCCACGGCACCACGTCCCCCGACGTGCGCCTCACCCCTCTCGGCCGCACCGCCCCTCTGCCTTTGTGTGCATGACATGTGGGCCACCTTAAATGCGGCGAGCATCAAGTTTCTACCACAGCCACACGCAATTCCCACGACGCCGCACGAACCCATGACACCACACGTCCCGCACCATCGAATTTTCATCCAGCGGCTGTGACACATTTCGTCCCGGGCATCAATCCTCGGCTGGAGTACTTCTGTACTACAGGTAGTACCCGCCGGTGTGGCCATCTACGCCTCGTAACGCCCCGACGCCCAGCTATGGCACCCTCGCCATGGCCACGCCACCACCGGCCGGTTCATCTCGAACGAGTGAGTCGCGAACCACACCACCACCATGAGAATGACATGTGGGCCAGCCGCATTTAACGTCCGCATGTCATTGACTCAGGGCATGGTTAATAATATAGCCGGCTGCTGGCTATATGATGTTGCCACGTCACATATAGCCAAGCTTGTAGCCAGCAAGTACAATAGTTGAATATTAATATGTACTACTTTGTTGTTACATGACCCACCTCGCTCTCTCATAAAATGCCTAGGAGCACGTGCTGCAGCCGGCTATTAACTAGTAGCCCGCTTCTCTTCTCTTTCATCTTCTCTCTCGTCCAACTAAGCAAAAATATAATATTTAATGTCTTACAGCCCGCCTACATCACCTTATTGTACTTGCTCTCATAGGCCGGGCACTAAGGCACTGAAGTTCGGTCCCGTGGGCCCCGAGAGGGAAATGTAACTCCTGCGGCAGGCCTTGTGGTGCTCCCGCAGTACGAGCTCGTGCCAAACCCGGAATTTGTTTCTTACTACTACCAACTACTAGTAAGGTACACGTGCATTGCACGCATGAGATTCTGGTGGTTTGTGCATTATGCTTCTACATGTGGAGTCTTCTAGATTCTACATGTGGCAAAATCTGGTGGAATGTAGATGATATCCAACGGCCAGTAGTGCTCGGATTTGCCATCTTTGTACCGTCGGATTGGCTTCATCTAACGACCAACTTTCAAAGTTATGGTTTGGTTTGCAGCCTAAGGTTGCCACGCCTAAGCTTAGGCGTGCCGGCATGTGTTTGGTTCATTGCTACACTTGTGGCTTGCCACACTTTTCTAGCTACATGGTCCACATGTCATAGACTCAACTTCTTGCCAAATCTTGCCACACTTGTGGTGGCCATTTTGTTAGCCACATTTTTTGTTTCAGACACACTTTGACTAAGCTTAGTTGTGGCAAAGTTAGTCAGGAATGAAGTTCAACCATGGAGTCTTCTAGATTCTACATGTGGCAGAATCTGGTGGAATGTAGATGATATCCAACGGCCAGTAGTGCTCAGATTTGCCATCTTTGTACCGTCGGATTGGCTTCATCCAACGACCAACTTTCAAAGTTATTCACACACTATATAGGGGGTATAGATATAGATGTGCCGGCCCGTTGCAATGGATCCAAAGTATATCTGTTTAGTGGAGTGCACTCTAAACACATTATCTATTTATTTTTCTCTAACCTTTCGTAGCCATGCAACCAAGCCACATAAGCTTCATGGGTGCCCCCCACATCATATTATTCATACTACGTTGACAGGAAAAAAGATAAATCACCCAAAACAAGATCTTCCTGTTTTTTGTTCCTACGATGATGTGTCGTGCACATACCTACTAGTTGTATAGTGGTAGTACTAGTTGTATAGTACAAACTTGGTACTAGTAGGAGCAGAGTAGTACGGAATGCTCCTACTCTATCAACGAGCCCCATCTGACACCAAATTTCTTGGCTTCCGTGCTACAGCTAGATCTTCCCCTCATTTTTGTTTTCCAACCCGGCGGCGGGCGGGTGCGGTTTGCCAATAGTCGGTTTGCTCAATGGTGGTCCCGCATGAAAGTAAAAATGCTAGGCAACACGCCTTCCCTAAGCTATGTGTCGTGCCGGACGGGCCGTGGAGTACTCCCGATTCCCGGGCGTGTGGGGGGGTGCGACGCGAACGCGGCAGGCCTTTTTTACTAGCAATGTGCTCGTGCGTTGCGACAGATCCAAAGTAGTAGAATAGTAGTACTTGTTCACAAACTTGAAATAAATCACTCTTGTTTTGATATACTCCTAATATATTACTCCCTCCGTTCCTAAATATTTGACTTTTTAGAGATTTCAAATGGACTATCACATACGGATTATATAGACATATTTTGAAGTGTAGATTCACTCATTTTGCTCCGTATGTAGTCACTTATTGAAAAATCTCTAGAAAGACAAATATTTAGGAATGGAGGGAGTACTTTTCACACAAAATATATTTCTCAGACTGTTTTGATGAGGTGAGGGAGGGATGTGGTTGCTTTCAAGTTAATAAGGGGTTTTCTACAAATTGGAGCAGAGAAGTGGGCTATTGTTGCAAAAATGCCACAACTTACCTCACAGCCGTTAGATGCAGATCTAATGGTCAGAAACGACGTATGGCAGACACACCACCATCACCATCTGAGTCTTTTATAGGAGTATATATTTCTCAGGCTGTTTTGATGAGGTGAGGGAGGGATGTGGTTGCTTTCAAGATAATAAGGGGTTTTCTGCAAATTGGAGCAGAGAAGTGGGCTATTGTTGCAAAAATGCCACAACTTACCTCACAGCCGTTAGATGCAGATCTAATGGTCAGAAACAACGGATGGCAGACACACCACCATCACCAATTGAGTCTTGTATAGGAGTAGGAGTAGAGAAACATGTATAAATTGTAACATTTTGGTTCTGCTCCTTGGCACGATCGATAGATAGAAATAACGATTGGAAACGCTAGGGCGGGGCTATTTCCGCCAGATAAGCAGGGTACATAGTAGCTAGGTTGGCGCATCGTCGGTTTGGTCACACGCGGTCCGACATGTTCTAGTGTTTCTAGCAAGATGCCCGCGCGTTGCACGAAGTTGATGGAAAAGGTAAGCACAACTTATAAATTGACGGATGGAGTACTAGTGAGAGTGATGCATATAATTAAGCAAAGGGATCGCACATGTCGGTATTGACTGGAATGAGAATGCAACACCACAATAAGAATTAAGGCCACGATGATGATGTGATCGCAGTGGTGGTTACAGAAGGCAAGAAGAAAGATGCATCCATCAACGTACGACCTCCTCCTCCTCAACTTAGTGCGTCGGGCCACCGACCGGCGGCTAAGGAGCGGCGGCTTTTGTGGCGAGGTCGAGGTGCTTCTCAGCAAAGGCATCCAAGGCTTCCAGCCGGTTGAGGAAGGCCAACATCGTAGCGTCCTCACTGGCCTTGTAGATACATATGTACACGATTTGCTCGTACATGTGGATGTGTAGGTCGACGAATTCTTGCAGGGTGAGGCGCCTCGCGGCGAGCGCGACCTCCAGGTGGACATTCTTCGTGGCGTCGGCTGGCAGTCGGAGGGCCACCAGTGCTTGAAAGAGGTCCCGACCATGGAGGCCGATTAGGGTGGCAGGCAATGAGGAGACCGGGCGCGCGGGCTGGAGGAGTACGGCGATGTCGTCCGCGAGCTTCTTGAGGACGGTGAACTTGTTGGTGGTGGCAATGATCATCTGGTCCAACTAAGAGTCATAGTTGGCATCGACGACGGCCATCGACCAACCAGTCTCCAACACCGTCTGGAGACGATCCTCGGCGCCATGCCGCAGGCCGATGTCGTGGACCATCTGGCACAGCCGCTGGCCGCTCGCGCGCATCGCTGCCATGGGTCTGGAGTGAGCTATTTTGCGCTTAGTGTAGGTGCTTGGGCAAATGCTTAGGTGCGTACGATGTGGAGATGCATTGGAATGGAGGGGCACCTTTATATGAGGGCAAACTGCGTTGCATTCACATCGTGCAGCCTCTTTTCCCGGTCCTCCTCCCATTACTTCCCTCATGCATTAATTGAAGAAGGATGCATTGGCCGTTCAACATTTCGGGAACCGCTACTCCCTCGCTCGTCTGCATTAAAGCCGTATCGGGAACTGCGCCGCACTCTGTCAAATCGAATAATAGTACTGCGCCGCCCGCTGCACGCCCGGCTGAACACGCCTCCTTACCTCCATCAAAACCCTCCATTAAACCCACATGCAAACCGAGAAACCTACTCCGACCACACGTCCGTTCATGAGCGGGCCGAAATTAAACGCAACACCGGCCGAGCTCCTCCCGTCCGCCCTCAGTTTAAACGAGGCCAGACGCCGGCCAAGCTCCTACCGTCCACCCTCTATTTACACGAGGCTAGACAGACAGCGGGCAAGAATCGCACCCCTCCGCCGCTCCCCCGTCTTCGCCTTCACCAATTTATCCACTCTTCCGATGGCTTCCGAGGAGCCGTTCTCCGGCATATTACCCGGCTGGGTGGCCCGCCGAGCCCTCTGGATACGGGTGAGGCCGCTCAGTGCTTCACCAACCTCGCTTGGCCCGACGGAGCCAGTTGCCGCCCCAAGCAGGCGCGTGGTTCAGCAACTCGCCGCTCCAGTTCAGCTCGATGAGGAGTGGCGAGTTGCTCCACGCCGGCACAGCGGCGAGCACACCGGTACGGGCGTCGTCGCTGCCGCGTCGTACCGCGCCTCCCGTGTCTGTGGGCGCGGCTCCCGTGCCTGCGGCAGCGCCATGCAGACAGAGACAGAAGCCGGGTGCGTGGACAGCGACGAGTCGGTGGCCAGCTTCTCCGTGTCCGCCGCCATCATCAAGGAGAAGTAGAACACGGGAGGCCGCCGCCACTTGGGTCCCATGAAGCACCGCCGAGGCGACGACTGCGCATTTAGGTGATTTCTTTGCTTCTTCGTCTCTTCCGAGGACCTCCGTCGACCCCGCAAAGTGTCTGCCGGACATGAGGAAGACAAAGGGATCCGCGGGCGGCCATTTAGATTATGTACTCCCTCTCCAGCTGGCGGGAAATTTTTGTTCTAAGAATGGATAAATTGTATGTATCTATAACTAAAATAAGTCTAGATGCATCCATTTCTAGGACAAGTATTTCCGGATGGAGAAAGTATTAATTATACCAAGATAGCCGGATTGGCACCGCTTAGTTCATGTAAATGTAATGAAATCCATCATGTTTATATGAAGATCCGGCTTTTTATACGAAATCCTTCATGCTTATATGAAATCAGTCCGTGTTTGCACGAATTTCATCTGGTTGGTTAGATTTGTGAAAATGTATGCCGCTGGCGTTTGATGTCGTCCTCCGCGGAAGGAAACGGGAGGAAATTTGCCGGCTGCCGTTGGAGATGCTCTTATGCTGGAAATAATAGAGTGACATCCAATCCATTTGAGTTAATTGCGTGTATGATTGTCCCTCTATAAAAAGTTAATTGCATGTACAGTGTACACGTGACTTGCAGGGTGGCTACAGCTTCGTACAGAAAGTTAAAAAGAAACAAGTCCATCCTTAATCTTGTATTCTAAGTACTCTGTGTGTTCCACTGTCAGTACAGTAGCGAAAGAAGTATATATTAAATAAGTAATATATAATATAAAAATCTAAAGTTAAAGACAGAATTCGAACTCATGTCATCGCGTTGCGAGCATCCGGCGCTAACCAGTCCAGCACATTTTTGTTGTAGACCATGCTGCTGATATATCTCCATGTCTACTCTTATACTCCACCCGTTCCTAAATATTTGTCTTTTTCAGATTTCAAATGGACTACCACATACGGATGTGTATGTAGACATATTTTAGAGTGTAGATTCACTCATTTTGCTCCATATGTAGTCACTTTTTGAAATCTCTAAAAAGACAAATATTTAGGAATGGAGGGAGTAGAAAACAGAGTTGGTGATGATGGTGTGCGTGCCATCCTGCAATATAGGCCATTGGATTTATATCTAACGGATAGGAAGAAAACTATGGCAATTTTGCAAAAATTTACCCACACCCCTCTCCACGTTCACAAATACGGCCTTCCCTCGTTCATCCTTTTCTCTCACAAGATAAACTACTCATACAAATGCATCTTGATTTTCCGTGCAACGCACGGGCATCTAGCTAGTTTCTTTTAAAATAGTTACTACGACAATTGGGTTGAAGTGATATATTTTATGTCTGCCCCGAATGATTTTGGATTCACTAGTAGTAACAAAGAAAATGTTGCCCTATTAATTAACAGAAAACAGGGTGAAAACTATCACATGAGGCCGGTAAAAACGAGCCACACTGGGTTCAGCGTCATCGTCACTACAGTTGTGCGCGCGCGAGAAGTCTACATATCGAGGGGGCTACTGAGCGAGGCACAGAGACACAATGTTCGAGAGAGAAA
>NC_057796.1:283024837-283055123 GCF_018294505.1 Triticum aestivum | reverse complement strand
GGAAGTGTGTGTGTGTGGTTGTGGGTGTGTGTGTCGGGGGGGGGGGGCGGGGGGCAGTGACACTTACATATCCCTACTCTTATAAAAAACAGAGTTGGTGCTGATGGTGTTCCCGCCATCCTACAATATAGGCCATCCGATTTATACCCGACGGATAGGAAGGAAAGTGTGGCAATTTTGCAAAAAGATACCCACACCCCTCTCCGCATTTGCAAATAAGGCATTCCCTCGTTCATCCTTTTCTCTGACAAGATAAACTACTCATACAAATGCATCTTGATGTTCGGTGCAACGCATGGGCATCTTGCTAGTAGGGAGAAGGAGTTTGTGTGACACATATCTAGCTATATTAAGGGATAGGTAGATAGCATTTGTGCGAGGCATACTTAAAGCATCACGAAGATAAACAAAAATGTGTGCATGCAAGTGCCGGAAAAAATGAAGCGAGAAACAATGTGTTGGAGAGAGAGAGAGAGAGCGAAATCTCAAAACAAAAGGTGCTCTGTTGGAATCCCATTATATGTATTCATATGGTTCCGGAACTCGAGTTAACCTTAGGCATATGTGTGAGAGACATTATTATACTTTGAGACATTAGTGGCTATGGGTGGGCGGAATTAAAGGGGTGGGCGTGTTCGATAGAGAGAGCGTGTGTGTTTCTGTGTGAGCGACATGTAGGACGGGGTAGAAAGATGAATTCTAACCTTGACGGAGGGAGAGAAATACACGAAGTGCGCGTGTGTGATTCCGATGACCACAGGGAAATGAGATATGTATGCGTGTGAGAGAGATTGCACAATTCATTCACGTAACACTGTCTAGCGATCGTGGATGTGCATCGCTTGAACGTAAATCAATATCTACTTCGTATCGTGGCCAAAGGTACAATATCGATTCAACACTATAAAGATTGGACACTCACATATCACATTTTTTCTATTTAAATAAACCTTTTCAGTTGTGCATGCCAAAGTTATAGTGATGTTTCTTCAAACAACCAATGTAGCTATCATGTACATGCACCATTGTTACTCTTGAATTCAAAATCATTAGTCTTGGATGATTTAAGGTTCTATTATGAAGTAATATATGTAATATTCATATATGAATTCAACGGGTACACAATTTATGAAATGGAGGCTATGTAATCATATGAGGTAACACTTTTAAGTAGTAGACTTCTTTTTGTGCGCCTATACACTAACACGTCAATGCATTATGTTTAAAGTAAATAACCAATTGCACTAAATTATCTATTTACACGAGAAATACATAGGCTGAGCGTTTGATCCCTTTTTTGTGAACGTACCACTACACCCGTACGATTGGTCGCGCCCGTGTGAACGTCCAACTTATCGGTGCATCATCCCGCGTTATTGTCTTTTTTCTGGGGTGGACACACAAGTTATTAACTGCTGACGCGTGCCCCGTGTACACAGTCTCGCATGACCTTCCCGCTAGCACGGTCCAAAATTAGTTGAAACTGGATACGGACGATCCCGCGGGCGGCAAAATCTCCCGCCTCCTTCTAAAATTTCCGCCACCTTAGTGTTTAGCATGCGAAATTCCCCTTTTGTCCTTGGTGCACGGAGGCCAACAGTTACAACACCACCCTCATCTACATAATAGGTCGGGGCTGCTTTGGTAACTTCCGGTTCCCCCCACTACACGACACCCCCATTTCCCCTCCCCCTCCCGCAAAAACGACTAACTCCACAGCACCAGAGCATCTCACATCACGCCGTCCGTACTTCATCGGCCTTTCTCCCCTCCCCTCTCGAAACCCTAGACTGCTCATCCACCGGCGTACCAGAGCCCATTCACTGCCAGCGGCGTCCACCTCGCCGGATCTGCTTCTGCGGCCGCATCTACCCCTCCCACCTCCCCTAGAAACAATTAGACATCTCATCCACCACTGTACCACAGCCCATTCAGTGTCCGCCTTGTCCACGGCGCCGGATCTGCTTCGTCGGTACTCTCGTCAACTGCAGCGCATCTGCAGCAGCTCATTCGTACTCCCCACCGGAGACGCTTCATCCACACCCCCCGGAGCCGCCCTACCGACGCCCCCGTCAACGGCCTCTGATCCTCTTCTCCGACACCTTCCTCAACCCTACCGGAGCCGCTTCGTCGACAACATCGTCAACCCCACCGGAGTAGCTTCACCTATACCATTTTCAACACTACTGGGACTGCTTTGCCAACTCACAAGTCCACGGCCTCAGATCCGCTTCCTCGCACCCTCATCCAACCTACCAGAGCAGCTTCTGACGCCCCGTCCACGGCCGCAGATCCTCATTGTTGACACCATCCTTAACCCAACCACCGGAGCAGCTTCACCTACGCCCTCGTCCACGGCCACAGATCCGCTTCGCCCACACCGTAGTCCACCCTACCGGAGCCGCTCCACAAACACCCTACTCGACGGTTCTAGATCTCCTTACCGGACCCCGACAGCCAGCGCAGCGTCATCACCCTTGACGTTTCTAACCTGATTCCCACCATCTGGCAAGATGCCAAGCACCCGCCACGGCCTAGGTACTTGTCACCTTTAAACCCGTCCAGCATCACCTGCCTGATGTACTTCAAATATACTAACAGGCCGCTTTTACCTGTTATGCAGCTGGCAAAAACTACAAGGACGATGTTTCTTATGGATCTAACAGCTTGGCCAACCAAGATCCTGGACCGAGGCATTGCCATGATCTTGTAAGCGTGTCTCTCTCTCTCTTGTATTGTTCTGTGCCTGCCAGCGTGCTTTGCTAGGATTTTTGACCAGTAATCCCTTTGTGCAGACAATGATTTCTACTATTGGCTGCTAAATTAGATATGTAGATGTCATACATGATACTACCTCGTACCTATGTTCCTAAATATAAGTCTTTCTAGAGATTCCAATATAGGCTACATACGGAGCAAAATGAGTGAATCTACACTCGAAAATGCATCTATATACATCTGTGTGTGGTCCATACTAAAATCTCTAAATAGACATATATTTAGGAACAGAGGCAGTACACTACACAAAATCGTAGGTGGCATGTAGGAATTCCAGTACACTACATTAGGCTCCCTTAGAGTGCCTGCTAGTCCAGCACACAGAGTCATGGCTTGTTTATGCTACGCACACAATCATTAATTGGTGGTTTAAATATGCGCAAGGGATATCCAATGTATTATCATGTAGAGATGTCTGAAATTAGCCGTGCCAACTTGCAGATTGGGTTACACAATGAAAAAGTACAAGATGTATGTGGCAATTTCATGGAACATCGCAAAAAAGGAGAGCCAGCGGTGAGCCTATACAGTGTGCTATGGTACGTCACTCCTCCATTGCAATCATCGTGACATGTTATTTGTATGTCAGTTCTATTGGCCAAGTTTCTTAGGGACAGTTATTACGAGTTATCCTAAGAAAATAAGCACATGTGAATATAAGCTCCATGTAATAAGCCAACCAGTTCTTTTCATTGCGTTTTCAGCTTATCTTTGGTATGATAAGTGAAAAGTCTAGATTGCATTATATTTTTTCATTTTGCTGCCCATATGAAAATTAATTTGACTTGCAAACATCACAAATTGAACCCAGTGCAGTAATTAATATGATAGGAAAACAGACCATCACTATTTGCTCAAAATGCAAATACAAAGATACCATCTACTTGGCACGATCTACTTTGGTCAATGTTTTCCATAGAGATCCCATTGCCTAATTTAAACAAAAAACGCATGACCCACATTTAAATGAAGAACAATTATTTATTGAAATTCGATGGTCCAAGTGGCTGGTTATTATCATATAGCAGCACCACCTGAAAGCAACATATAGCAGCAGCAGCTCATAGCAACTCATCATACAGCAGCAGCAGTGTACAATTCATCATATACCAGCAGCAACTCATAGCAATTCATCATATAGTAGCAGTAGGAGCAGCTCATAGCAATTCATCATATAGCAGCAGCAGGAGCAGCTCATAGCAATTCATCATATAGCAGCAGCAGGAGCAGCTCATAGCAATTCATCATATAGCATCAGCAGGAGCAGCTCATATCAATTCATCATACAGCAGCAGCAGGAGCAGCTTATAGCAACTCATCATATAGCAGCAGCAGCAGTAGCTCATAGCAATTCATCATATAGCAGCAGCAGCTCATAGCAATTCATCATATAGCAGCAGCAGCTCATAGAAATTCATCATATAGCAGCAGCAGGAGCAGCTCATAGCAATGCATCATATAGCAGTAGCAGAAGTAGCTCATAGCAATTCATCGTATAGTGGATCAAAATGAAAATTTGGCAAAAAATCAGAGGAGATCCTCACCTTGTTGGATGAGCTCATCCTTCAACAGCACCTCAAGGCCACGGCCTGGGAGGTGGGGAGGGGGAATAAGGTGCCTTCTACCGCAGTGTGGCATCAGCCGTAGTTGTGCAGCGCCTGCCGGAGTAGTGCGTTGGACGAACCACAGTGGAGCAGCTGCTGGAGACCATGAGAATGAGGGGCGGCACCAGATGGAGGAGCAGCTAGGGAGATTTGCCCCAACCCGCCGGCCATGTAGCCTAGCTAGACAGAGCATCGTCGAGGACCAGGCCAGATGGGACCAGTGGCGACGGCTTGCTGGAGGAACCCTAGTGTTGCAGGCAGGGGATCGAGGTGGAGGGAAAGGGGAGAAAGATGCAAGCGGGCAGGGCAATGAACGCTTGCGTGTTTTTTTACTTGAGGGTGAGGTGTGACGCAGGCGTCACCAGTTGCATTTTGAGTGTAATATAGGCAGACAACAGAGTCATTTCACTATTCCCCTTCCCTTCATTTTTAGTGAGGTTCTACCCGAAACACCCCCCTCCAAAGCGAAATTAGTTAAGCCCAAGCCCATAACTCAAAAATGACTTCTTTACATCTTTTATGGCTTATTTTGATAATAAGCCCTGAAAAGGCGGAATAGAACTGGCCCTTAACCTGCAATTCAATTGTGCGTGCAATGATGAATCACTCCTGCCTGCTATAGGGCACATTTAGGCATCATCATACATGGCATAACCTAATACATGTGCATTCCATTGTAGAATCTGGAATATGCAATGTTTATGTTAGTTCATACGTTGCACATGATGTTTAAATGCCCCTTAAATCTGGTCAGTCAAGTGATGGTCTTTAAGCCTCCTTCTTTGCTTCTTTTCTTGATATGTAAGATTTGCTCACACATCTGTTCAATTGCTTGTTTGCATCAGCCAGCCATACTAGGACTGTTTGCTTTGATTACTTGTTGTTCTTGACCTAACACTCTAACAGAGGTTGTCAACGATTTAAACACTAAGGGCTGTTGTAGTGGGGCCTTTTCTAACTCATAGGTGACATAAAGGTTTGGCTGTACACTAAAGTAGGCTCTCCAAGAGTACCTGGAGATGCAGTTCGAAGGTATGCCTAGTTTTTACATAGTGCACACATAGTAAATGCTCATTTCATTGTGTGCAAGTGCAAGAGATGCGGCATGTTTCATTATGTGGTGTTGTTTTGTTATAATCTCATCCTTTTGTGTTCACAGACTGGAAAGTATGCATATTTATCTTCCAAGGAGATGAGTAACTAGTTTGTGTCACCTTGCAGAGGGGGTGCAATGAAGATAAGATTGAGGATTTCCAAGTACAAGATGTTAGGAAGGAGCCTTGCAAGAGAAGTAGGAGCTGCGCTGAGCCTCTTCAACCTGTTAAGGTAAGTCACTGTATCCAACTCAATAGTTCAATTCCTTGTTTGTTTCAGGCATAGTTAATTTGCTCTTTTCAGTTGCTTTATTTGTCCTCAGTTAATGAGATGCCCAAAGAATGATGTCTGATGTTGGGTACTTGTATAACTATTAGTTGACATAATTAAAGGCCTTACCATTTAATTACTCTGCCGAAGTGTGCCTGAAGCTTTGAAGTCTATTAACCAACTATTATTGAATGAGGCTCACAATCTAGTTTATACTAGGCTAATGATTGCATAGTTTTTCTTGTTGTAGTATGTTTGTATGAAATCCTCTGCTGTTCATTATGCTCCCTAAGACTTTAATTGAGCTACAGAATGGCCAACTGCTTGCTTACTTCTATGCAACGTGTTGTCTAAATTTGTAACTTGTCTGTGTTTTGGATTGGGCCCCAACATCATGCTCCTCTGGTGAGCTAAGAGAGATTTCTGTATGCAAGCTGCACAAACTACCTTTTTTATAATTTTTAAAATATCACCTGCTTATGCTTCATGACGTGTAACATTATTGTTAGTCCTGTTTTGCCATGTACAAAATAGTCTGTCTTGCTCGCTTCACTGTTGTAACTATATTTTTGCCCTAGTCATGTGTACTTACAGAAACATTTCAGGATGAAGTGACATCAACACAAAGATCTGCGAGCAGTGCGGCATGGCCGTTACCGAATGATTATGGATTGGAATTGGAATGTGCTGATGTTCTCGAGCATCAACTAGAGGTGGCAAGACAACGTGTACATGATTCTGAACGTACAATCAACAAGTTGAGACTGGACATGCAGGTATTAGATGCAGGAGTCAAAAAAATGAAACAAGACACTGAGGTAACAACGAAGGAATTGGAGATTTTGCAGACTGAAATTTGTGCTATCTAAATCCGGCCAATCCTATTTTCTGAAGAGATTATAGTTCAAATGGTAAGTTATGTTGATGCGCGTCCATGATGTATGAGCTGTATTTGCCCAGTGTTTGTAATTTGCTGTTTGTGTATGCTTTATTATCACTGGTGCCGAACCATAATGCCCAGTGGGTATAATCGGCTGTAATTTCTTTGTTGTATAGTGTAGGATTATTCTATGTTTCTATGCCTTAGTCTCTTTATTGTATAGTGTATGTTTTTTAGAGGTGATAGTATAGAGTAGGATAATTCTTTGAATATGCTATATCATTCAAACGGGGGCCAACTCGCCCAAACGTTGCAGTGACCATGGCCCTCCACAGGCCGTACGTTCCATGGGCCATCTACGGGACGGACGATCCCTGGCCTTCTGTGGCCGTCGGATTCGTGGGCCTTCTATGGACTGCCGGATCCATGGGCCTTCTATCGGCTGTCGGATCCATGGGCCTTCCATGGGCCAGCGGATCCATGGGCCGTCGGGTCAATGGGCCTTCTATGGGTCGTTGGGTCAATGAGCCTTCTACGGGCCGTCTCATCTATGGGCCTTGTACGGGCCGTATAAGGGGCCGTAAACGGGCTAGAGTGGAAATCGTACGTTTTATGGGCTGACCATAACGGGCCGTTAAACGGCCGTATTTGATGATGCTATGAAAATGGCCCAACAGATTAACGGGCCACAAACGGGCCGACCGTATCCACGGGCTGAATTTGGCCCACAAGCAGAAAAGGCCTGTAACGGGCCGTAAGTAAACGAATGCTGGAAATGAGCCCAAGAATAAATGGGCGCTGAGAAGGCCGAAAGATAACATGGGCTGGAAACGGCCCAACGGTATAATGGGTCGTTAATGGGTATAAAGTGATACACTGTTAATCACGGGCCAGTTCTACCACGGGCCGTTAACGGGTCGAGGGTTACTAAGGGCCTCAGATGGGCCGAAAGACGTCATGGGCCATACATGGGCCGGAAGTTAAAACGGGCTGGAATTATATTGGACGGCCCACATGACGCTACTGGGCCTAATTCGGATAGGCCGTAAACGGGCCCTGGGTTAGCGGGCTGTAAATGGGCTATATGCGAATAGGCCGTTAACAGGCTTGCCGTGGGCCGGCCCGCCACCTTTTGACCAAGTCAAACGGGACGGTCTTTTCACAGGAATGGGCCTCTGTTGGGTCGTGCCACGTGTCGACGTATCATAGGCGCTTTGGGTCCAATGAGTGGATGACATATGTCCCAACGGTGAGCCGACACGTGTTTCCTCCAGCCATTGATGATTTTACACGTGGAAAATCCCCATTGGTCAGGGTTGTTAACGGGTTGTCGGATCCAAAACCGGACCCGATAGCTTAATGGCGTTCCGTTCCGGTGGATGCCACGTGTCGGTCACCCTTGACGAAAGCACTTCTGTGACGCGCGATTTATCGTCATGGAAGTGGACACTTTCGTGATAATAATTTTGGTAATGTCATGGAACACTTCCACGACAGCACAGGTATGACTATCTTGATTCTGTCATAAATTTGTCATGGATGTACATGCATGACAAAAAACGCGACCTACTGTGACAAACATGTATCATCACGGAAGTGTATTTTTTTGTAGTGGCCTCCCGAGCCTTGGTTCCGATGTGGGCGATGGCGTTGGAACCCTCGGGCTCAAGGGTGGCGGCTCTACGGGTGTCGGGCAAGTTGCCCCGGCAAGGCTCTTGCCGGGGCTGTGGAGGTCGCCCCGGCAAGGGTCTTGCCGGGGGAGTCCACCTCGCCCCTCTGCTCTTTGTGTTTCTGTCTTGGCGTTGCTCTAGTTGTCTTGTGGTTTTGCTTCTTCTGCCCCGCCAAGGGTGGCCAGGGACGTGGGGCTGCGACTGCCCGCGCACAAGTAAAGGGGTGCAAAAAGGGACCCCTACTTTTGTACACCAACAGGAGCCCCCGGGCCTGGGCCACATATAAGCGCGGGGCGTTATTGGGCCGGGCCCAGAACGGTGCGCGGTCGCGCGTGCGGTGGAGTTTTTACCGCAGTAACTCCCTCGCTCGCTTGCGCTTCCCCACGACCCGTGTTGAACGCGCAACGTGGGGGTCGTGCGTGACGTGAGGGTCATGTGTGGGGCGGTTGCCGCCCTAATGTGTCACATCGCAGTAAATGGTAAAGGGGCAGCCCGCGCCTTCCCAAAAATAAAGGGGAAACTGCAGGCGCGCTGCTCATTTACCCTCCGGGTCTCTTCAATCTCGGAACTGCCGTCCCCCTCTTCTTCCTCAAAGCAAAAACTCTCTTGCTTCTGTTTGCCGCCGCCGCCGCCATTGCTCTTGATTCTTCGCCCCCCTCCAGCTGCAATGGCGCCCAAAACCAGCAGGGGCAAGGGAGTGGCCAAGGATGCCGGGGAGAGGGAGGCGCCAGAGAGCGAGTTGGCAGCGCTTCGAACGCAGCACGCCTACTTCCCCTCTACGGTCGACGCCGTCCATCTCAAGGACTACTTCAAGCCTCTGTGGGGGGTGAAGACGACGGGGCATCCGGCCACGCACATCATCCCCGCCGATTTTGCCGAGGCCGGCCCTAATCGGTATCCTTTCTTTGTCGACTACTTCTCCTGCGGTCTCTGCCCCCCTTCTCCGATTTCTTCAATGAAGTCATGCACACCTACAGCATCCACCTTGTGGATTTCACCCCGAATGCGGTGGTGTGCATGGCCATTTTTGCCCATCTCTGTGAGGGCTTCGCCGGAGTGCATCCCAGCACGGCGCTCTTCCGCCACTATTTTTACCCTCGTATCCAGAAAGTAGGCGCCATCTCTGGCTGTGTCACCTGGATCCCAAGGAGCCAGGAGAAGGGTACGTACCCAGAGGGCGCCCAGAAGGAGAGGTGGGAAGAGTGGCAGGGCCGATGGTGCTGGACTAAAGAGGAAGATCCGCAGGAGTTCTTTCGGGTCCGTCAGGCGCCGCCAGTCCGTAGAGATGACTGGGGCGACGTTGATGCCAATGATAAGAAGCTCTCGGTCGCCACCACCAGGATCCATCGCCTAACCGTGGCCGGGCTCACCCTTGAAATGATTGGGGCTGATTTCATCCGCCGCCGGATCGCCACATTGCATAACAAGGGGAGGCCGGCCTGGGATTATAGGAATGTGGCCGGCATCATGAAGCTCCGCCCTGGCTTGAACCACAACTTCACGGTGATGGGGCACGCCCACTTTTGCCAGAGGCTCTTCCAGCTCGATGTGGACCGCGATGGCAGGGCCGAGAGGACCGGCAAGGCCGTCAAGGGGCCCTTGTTTGGGTTGCCGGCGGGAGTGGTACCGCTGAGCAACAATTCTTGCCAGACCGACATCATTGCTATGATGTCGGACTTCAATGCACACGGCCTTCACCCGAGCTGGGTCGAGCCGGAAGCAGAGTAGGTGCAAGACTTTTTCGATAGCTTGTCGGAGAAGTACATCCGTGATGAGCCAGCGCTTATCCGGGATACCACCAAGGAGGAGCTGGATTATATTGCCGCCAGGGCGGCGGAGGCGGAGCTTGCTCGGGAGGCCGGCAGCGCCGGCGCCGTAGAGGACGAGGCCGGCGCGGCCGCGGAGGACAAGGAGCTCGCCGGATGGGTGGAGTCTGCTGGGGAGGCCAGCAGTGCTGGCATCGGGGCTCCTCTTGTCGAAGATGTGGTCGAAGAGTCGACCGAGAGGGAGGCCGAGGCCGACGACCCTTCGGTCCCAGGGAGGAGATGCGTCCTGTGCCGGGATGGCTCCGGCGAACCAGTTCGGCCCGACAGGGCCGTGCCACGGCAACAGGTTCAGGAGCAGTCTGTGCGCCAGACGAGGGCCGCGGCAACGAAGAAGGCGGTGAAGGCCGCGGTGGCGAAGAAGAAAGCGACTGCCTCTTCTTCGTCCAAGCGTCGCCAGACTCCATCCCCTTCTTCTCCTCCCGCGGATGTCGACACGGAGGTCGTCTTCAATTTTGGGTCTCTCAGCCCAAGGAGGAAGATGAAGCCAGTGGAAGAGGAGGTGGAGGAAGAGTAAGTGTCTCACCCCCCTTATCCCCTGACTTTACTACTGTGTCATATTTACTTGACCTGATATTGTCTTCACAGGGACACGGAGACGCTGGGGCAGAGGGTGGCGAAGAGGGCCAAGGCCTCGACGGGCAACAAGCCCCCGGCGGGTACTTCGAGTATGCCACTGGTGGTAGAGAGCAGCCCTCGACGCAACCCCCGCTTCATCCCCCAATGTGAGTCCATCACTCACTCCTCCATTGATGATCTTTGGGGCATGAATCTTTGATGCTGATCTTGCCGGGTTTGCAGGAGAAGTACGGCAGCAGGAGGAGCCGCCAAGGGCTACCCCCAACATGCCGCCCCTCTCGACTACGCTGCCCCGAGGGGCGTCCCCGGCAAGGGCGTCCACCACCGAGCCCAAGCCCATGGAGGAGGAGGAGATGAACTTGGGTGCCGGTGGTTCCACCCGGCAACGAACGTTGGCGGGGAGGGCGCCACTTCTTCCCAGCCTGGTGCAGTTAAGTTTGCTCACTTCCCGTCCCTGTTCTTCCTTCTTCTTCTTGAGCCTTGACCTTGGCTCTGCCTCATTCCCTTTCTTGGTGTCCTGGCCCTTCCTCGGCGGACCGGGAGGACATCGACACCGTCATCGAGGAGGTCGCCAGGGACGCCGAGGCTGAGGCCGACAAGATCGCCGCCGAGGAGGCCACCAAGACCGCTGCTGAGGATGCTGGCAAGGGGCCCGCCGGGGAGGCCGGCAAGGGGCCTGCCGGAGAGGCCGGCAAGGCCGCTGCCGAGCAGGGGATGGTTGACGACCAGCCTTCTTCCTCCCCTGCCTCCGGCTCGGGTAAGTACCTGAAAGTGAGCGACGACCTGTTCGTCCATCTCCCAGGGACGGCGAGCACCAGGGCACCCACCGAGGGGGAGGTGTTCGATGCCGAGGTGCTCGCCGCTGCCGGGCTTGAGGTTTTCGATGAACCGAGCGCCGGTGGCAGCGGTTCCCAGGAGGAGCAGCTCCTTCGGGGCATGAGAGCCAACTTCCAGAAGCTCCAGGCGCTCCACCGTGCCCGCCTGGACAAGGCAAATTCCAGGATGGTGGCGGTGGACAAGGCGGAGGCGGACCTCGCGGGGCGCATCGCCGAGACGCAGGCCTGGTTCCGCCAGGCCCACGAGGAGCTGAAGGTCGCCCAGGATCTGCTGGCCGAGCGCAAACAGGAGCTCATTTTGAATCAGGCTGACATCGAGAAAGCTCAAGAGACGGCGAGGGAACAGGCCGCCAAGGACGAGGCCGCTTGACATCAGCACCAGGCCGAGCTGAACTCCCAGGAGGAGGACCTTGCCGCTCGTGAGGGGGCGCTCGCTGCCACACTCCACGGCAAAGATGAGGATATCGAGAAGCTCGTCGCACAGCGGACCCAGGAGCTGGAGCAGAAGCACAAGGAGGCGCTCAATGCCCAAGCCCTGGTCCATGCCGGCAAGGTGAAGGAGCTGGAGGTGGAGCGGGATGGGCTGAAGGAACAGGCCCTGAAACTGGCGAAGGAGAAGGACACGCTCAACGGTGCACTGGTGGAGGCGCAGGCCGCAGTCCTCAGCAAGGCTGAGCAGCTCTCCAAGGCCAATGACTCCATCAAAGACCTGAAGCTGAAGCTGGAGGGTCTTGAGGGGAAGCTTTCGAAGGTCAGGGCCCAGGGGGAGACAGGGCCCGGCAGCCAATATTTTAATATCACTTACGGCAAGATGGCCATCCACGTGGCCGGTGCATGCTATCTTGAGGGGATGCTTGTCGAGATAAGGCTGCCGGAGCGGACACCCATGCCGTGGTGCTTTGAGGACGGATCCTTAGCACCCTGCCGGAAGGGCATTTGCTGCCGGGCAGGCCACCTTGCCGCTGCTAGTGCGGTCGCTTGAACTATCGAGCGGACTTGAAACAAGACAAGAGCGCTGCTAGTAGCGGGTAGGGCATCTTGCCGTTCTTAGCGTGGCCACATGAACTGTCGAGCAGACTCGAGACAAAAACAAGGGCGTTGCCAATAACGGAAGGGTCCCATTGCGTGTAGGTTTCCCATACAAGGAGCAAGATCTTTTGGGGAGGACAGACTTATATAAACGAAAATAGCCAAAATTTTGCATGACTTAGCTTTTTGGGGCCACGTGGATGGCCGTCGAGGCTGCGGATGGCACCAGAGGGCGGTCGATCAACGTCGCCCTCTCCCTTCGACCCATCCTCATGGAAGAGTCACTGCGTCGGCTCCTAAGCCAGATTTCCACGACTTGCGCCCCCTACCTGGCGCGCCAAAGATGTCGGGGGAAACGATACCTATGGGATCACTGGAATCCCTTCTACGGTTGGCGGGCGCGGGGCTGTGGAAAGAGCTGGATCAACGCGGGGGGGGGGGGATTATCCAGGTTTAGGCCGCAAGTGATGCGTAATACCCTACTCCTGCTGGTTTCTATTTATCTGGTGTTTTCGGACTAGCTACAAAGCGTGCAGGGTCCAAAAAGTCTGAATCCTCCCCCAGTACGCCGCGGGCCTCCTTTTATAGACGAAGGGGCTGCCACAGTGGCACATAGGAGGTGGAAAGCTATACAGTGGTTTGAGTCTATCCTCTGGCACCCTAGGACAAACGCATTTAATGCGCTGCCGACGTGCCCTTCTTGCTTTATCGGGGACGGCGAGGAAGCTTGTCCCAGCTGTCGCCGTCTCGCCTGGCTTCGACGCGCGTCCGAACTGACGAGGCGTGTAGTGCCATGCTGGTTGGCTGGCTGCTGAGTTGGTGCGGTGGCAGAGTCTTCACGAAGATCTGCATGCCACCACGCAGGTGCTTGCTGAGTTGGTCTAGAGGCCGCATGTCGCCACGCACGTGTTCGCCTAGTTAGTTGGCTGGCAGCTGCATGGGAACGATGGTGGAATCTTGGCAGATGTGGGCCTGGCTATGGCCCTGCGGATGTCTTTGGCAAGGGGCTTGCCGGGGCCCGGCAAGGGTCTTGCCGCGACGCCGCGGTCATCCCCGGCAAGGATCTTGCCGGGGGTCTCGTGGGTTTCCTTGGCAAGGATCTTGCCAAGGATCGCCGTCTTCTAGTACTTCATCTAGTCTTGTATGCTTCTAGTCTTCACAAAGATCAGCATGCCACCACGAAGGCGCCTCCCGAGCCTTGGTTCCGATGTGGGTGATGGCGTTGGAACCCTCAGGCTCAAGGGTGGCGGCTCTGCGGGTGTCGGGCAAGTTGCCCCGGCAAGGCTCTTGCCGGGGCTATGGAGGTCGCCACGGCAAGGGTCTTGCCGGGGGAGTCCACCTTACCTCTCTACTCTTTGTGTTTCTGTCTTGGCGTTGCTCTGGTTGTCTTGTGGTTTTGCTTCTTCTGCCCCGCCAAGGGTGGCCAGGGGCGTGGGGCTGCGACTGCCTACGCACAAGTAAAGGGGGTGCAAAAAGGGACCCCTACTTTTGTACACCGACAGGTTGTATCGGTGGTCGATAGAACTTGAGGGAATATTTGTTCTACCTTTAGCTCCTCATTGGGTTCGACACTCTTATTTATCGAAGAAGGCTACAAACGATCCCCTATACGTGTGTGTTATCAAGACCTTTTTCTGGCGCCGTTGCCGGGGAGCAATAGCGTGGGGTGAATCTTCTCGTGTGTGCTTGTTTGCTTTATCACTAAGTAGTTTTTATTTCCTACTCTAAGTTGTTCTCTATCTTTAGTTATGGATATGGAACACGAAACACCAAAAAAATTAGTGGTACTTGCTACTCATGGAGATGGGGAACCTCCTAAAACCCTCGATGCTCGTTATGTGAAAAATATTATGCACTACTTTGATAATCCTGAGAAAACCCCATTCAACTTGATAATACGAGTAACGTTGGATCAACATGAATACTTTAGGGATTATCACTTGACACAAAAATGAAAAATTTTATGGGATCAAATTCAAATGTTGCGATGGTATGCTTGGAATCTATGTTTGAGATATGATTATACTTGTTGCTCTAAGATTGAGGTTCCACACCTTCCCTTTTCATGTGAATTTAATGATAATGAAACCTTGGCTTCTTATGCTAGAGGTATATATGATTATTATGACGTGGAACGAATAGAAGAATTTGTTGCTTTTAAGGGTGCTTATGAAATTGAATCTTTGTTTGAAAAATATGAAGCTTTTGATCATGATGTTTATAGACCTGAAAATTTTGCCATCCTTAAATATTTCTATGATAATTATAAATACAATTCCGATATTGATGAATTTATTGAGAAAGTCTCTGTTGTCCAAGTAGAGACTAATATTTTGCAGGAGTCTATGGAAGAAGGAATTGATGAAACTGTGAGCTCATTGGATGAAAAAGATGATGAGGAGAGCGAAGACCAAAAGTAGGAAGAACGGATTAGCTACCCGTGCCCACCTTCTAATGAGAGTAACTCTTGAACTCATACATTATTTAATTTCCCTTCGTGCTTACTGAATGATGAATGCCATGATAATTGCTATGATCACATTGGTTCGTTTGAAATATCCCTTTTTACGATACTTGCTATGCTTGTGGCCATGATGCCAATATGAATGGTGCTTATGGATATGAACTTGCTATAGTTGCTTATGTTAAGAATGAAATTGTTGCTATTGCACCCACACATGATAGTCCTATTATCTTTTGAATTCTCCAAACTACACTATATCGGAGAAATTTGCTCTTGTTAAGGATTATGTTGATGGGTTGCCTTTTACCGTTGCATATGATGATTTTGATGAATATAATATGCATGTGCTTGCTGCTCCTACTTGCAATTATTATGAGAGAGGAACTATGTCTCCGCGTCTTTATGTTTCCAACATGAAAAAGTTGCAAGAAACTGCTTATGCTATGCATTGGCCTTTACTTGATGTGCATGAATTGTTCTTGTACGACATGCCAATGCATAGGAAGAGAGTTAGACTTTGTCATTGCATGATAAATGTTGCTTTTTGCTCACTACTAAATGCCAAATCATTGTTAATTAAAATTGGCTTTGATATACCTTGGGATCCGCGTGGATTCATTACTTGAGCACTTTTGTGCCTAGCTTAATGGCTTTAAAGAAAGCGCTGCCAGGGAGACAACCCAGGAGTTTTAGAGAGTCATTTATTTCTGTTGAGTGCTTTTATAAAGTTTAAAAACAAAAAAAATATAGAGGGGAACTTAAAACTTCACAAAAAGAAAAGTGAAAGTGAGATAGACGAGCACCGTGGAAGCGGGAGCTAGCCTTGAACTTTGTTCATGCCCTTGGAAACTTTGTGAATCTTAATTACAGAAACTTTTCAACAAAAATAATTATACCCTTGTACAATTCCATTGTATTATAAAAATAATGTGCCAAGGTTTGCCTTTAGGATATTTAGATTGCTTGTTGGTTTGTGCGGTGCAAAACAGAAACTTTGGTTGTACTGCCCAATTTTACATTTTTTACTGGAACGTCAAACGGTTCTGGTACTTTTTGCACTATCTTTCTATACAAATTTTTTATTTTTCCTACATTTTTCAGAATTTTTGGAGTACAGAAGTATGGTGAATGTTCAGATTACTACAGACTGTCATGTTTAAGACAGATTCTGTTTTTGATGCATTGTTTGCTTGTTTTGATGAAACTATCGATTTCTATCAGTGGATTAAGCCATGAAAAGGTTATATTACAGTAGCTACAATGCAAAAACAAAATATGAATTGGTTTGCAATAGTACTTAGAGTACTGATTTGCTTTATTATACTAACGGATCTTACCGAACTTTCTGTTGAGTTTTGTGTGGATGAAGTGATCAAAGAACGAGGAGGTTTCGATATGAGGAGAAGGAGGAGAGGCAAGAGATCAAGCTTGGGGATGCCCAAGGCACCCCAAGTAAATATTCAAGGAGACTCAAGCGTCTAAGCTTGGGGATGCCCCGGAAGGCATCCCATCTTTCTTCAACAAGTATCGGTATGTTTTCAGTTTCGTTTCGTTCATGTGATATGTGCAAATCTTGGAGCGTCTTTTGCATTTAGTTTTCTTTTCTCTTTTATGCACCATGCTGGTATGAGATAGTCCATGGTTGATTTATAGAATTCTCATTGCACTTCACTTATATCTTTTGAGTGTGGCTTTATAGAATGCTTCATGTGCTTCACTTATATCATTTGAAGTTTGGATTGCTTGTTTCTCTTCACATAGAAAACCGTTATTTGAAGAATGCTCTTTTGCTCCACTTATATTTGTTAGAGCATGGTATTTTGTAGAAATAATTAAACTCTCATGCTTCACTTATATCTATTTAGAGAGTCAAAAAGGAATTGGTCAATTGCATGGTTAGTCATAAAATCCTACATAAAACTTATGGATCACTGAATATGATATGTTTGATTCCTTGCAATAGTTTTGCGATATAGAGATGGAATATGTTGGAGGTACTAGTAAACGGTTGTGGTTAGTAAGAATATTGGTGTTAAGGTTTGTGATTCCCGAAGCATGCACGTATAGTCCCTCATTATGCTATGAAGTTGGAGCATGATTTATTATTGAGTGTCCTCCTTATGAGTGGCGGTCGGGGACGAGCGATGATCTTTGCCTACCAATCTATCTTCCTAGGGGCATGCGTAGTAGTACTTTGCTTCGAGGGCTAATAAACTTTTGCAATAAGTATATGAGTTCTTTATGACTAATGTGAGTCCATGGATTATACGCACTCTTACCTTTCTGCAATTGCTAGCATCCACGGTACCGTGCATTGCCCTTTCTCACATCGAGACGTGGTGCAAACTTCGCAGGTGCATCCAAACCCCGTGATATGATACGCTCTATCACACATAAGCCTTATTATATCTTCCTCAAAACAGCCACCATACCTACCTATTATGGCTTTTCCATGGCCATTCCAAGATATATTGCCATGCAACTTCCACCGCTTCCGTTTGATGACTTGAGCATTCATTGTTATATTGCTTTGCATGATCATATAGTTGACATAGTAGTTGTGGCTCAGCCACCGTTCATCATTTTTCATACATGTTACGCTAGATCATTGCACATCCTGGTACATGCCAGAGGCATTCATATAGAGTCATATTTTGTCATAGGTATCGAGTTGTAATTTTTATTTCTTTTGAGTTATAAGTAAATAGAAGTGTGATGATCATCATTATTCATTTTTAGAGCAGTGCCCAGTGAGGAAAGTATGATGGAGACTATGATTCCCCCACAAGTCGGGACGAGACTCCGGACAATGAGAGAAAAAAATATAAAAAAATAAAAAGGAAAAAATAAAAAATAAAAAATAAAAAAATAAACAAAGAGAGAAGGGGCATTGTTAGTATCCTTTACCACACTTGTGCTTCAAAGTAGCACCATGTTTTTCATATGGAGAGTCTCCTATGTTGTCACTTTCATATACTAGCGGGAATTTTTCATTATAGGATTAGATGCACACCCACTTAGTTTCATATTGAGCTTTCATACACTTATGGCTCTTAGTGCATTCGTTGCATGGCAATCCCTACTCCTCACGTTGATATCAATTGATGGGCATCTCCATAGCCCGTTGGTTAGCCGCATCGATGTGAGACTTTCTACTTTTTATCTTCTCTATATTTACCCCTATCATCATACTCTATTCCACCTATAGTGCTATATCCATGGCTTGCGCTCATGTATTGCGTGAGGGTTGAGAAAGCTGAAGCGCGTTAAAAAGTATGAACCAATTTCTCGGCTTGTCATCGGGGTTCTGCATGATAAATACTTTGTGTTAAGAAGACAGAGCATGACAAGACTATATGATTTTGTAGGGATAGCTTTCTTCAGCGTTGATATTTTGAAAGACATGATTGTTTATTGGGATGACTGAGTATTGATGTCTTTATGTCAAATTATAGACTATTACTTTGAATCACTTATGTCTTAATATTCATGCTATGACTAGACATATGATAAAGTTTATGTTAGGTAGCATTACACATCAAAAATTATCTTTTTTATCATTTACCTGCTCGAGGACGAGCAGGAATTAAGCTTGGGGATGCTGATACGTCTCCGTCGTATATATAATTTTTGATTGTTTCATGCCAATATTATACAAGTTTTACATATTTTTGGCACCTTTTTATATGACTTATTGGACTAACTATTGATCTAGTGCCCAATGCCAGTTCCTGTTTTCTGCATGTTTTTTGTATCGCAGAGTATCCATATCAAACGAAGTCCAAATGCAATAAAATTTCACGAAGAATTATTTTGGAATATATGTGATTTTTGGGAGTTTGAATCACCGCAAACGGAGGCCCACACAACCCACAAGGCACCAGGGTGCGCTAGAGGCCCCTGGCGCGCGGTGGTGGGTTGTGCCCTCCTCGAGCGTCGGTTGGAGCTCTACTTCCGGCGCAAGGAAGCTTATATCCGGAAAAAAAACTCATGTTAAAATCTCAGCGCAATCGGAGTTACGGATCTCCCGGAATATAAGAAACGTTTTTCGGCCAGATCAGGAGAACGCGAAACAGAAGAGAACAGAGAGGGAGATCCAATCTCGGAGGGGCTCCCGCTCCTCCGTGGCCACGGAGGCCATGGGCCAGAGGGGGAACTCTCCTCCCATCAAGGCGGAGGCCAAGGAAGAAGAAGAAGGAGGGGGGCTCTCTCCCCCTCTCTCCCGGTGGCGCCGGAGTGCCGCCGGGGCAACGATCGGGACGGCGATCTACATCAACAACCTTGCTACCATCCACAGCAACTTTCTCCCCCTCTATGCAGCGGTGTAACACCTCTCCTTAAACATGGTGCTCAACTCCATATATTATTTCCCAATGATCTATGGTTATCCTATGATGTTTGAGTGGATCCATTTTGTCCTGTGGGTTAATCCTGATCTTGGTTGGTATGATTGTATGTTTTATTTATGGTGATGTCCTACGGTGCCCTCCATTCTCGTGCAAACGTGAGGGGACCCTCGTTGTAGGGTGTTGCAATATGTTCATGGTTCGCTTATGGTGGGTTGCGAGAGTGACAGAAACTTAAACCCGAGTAGGTGGGGTATGACGTATGGGAATAAAGAGGACTTGATACTTAATGTTATGGTTGGGTTTCACGACCTTAATGATCTTTAGTAGTTGCGGATGCTTGCTAGAGTTCCAATCAAAAGTGCATATGATCCAAGTAGAGAAAGTATGTTAGCTCATGCCTCTCCCTCATATAAAATCATAAGAATGATTACCGGTACTTGTTATCGATTGCTTAGGGACAAATAAATTTCTTGTTGACACAAAGCCTTTTACTAAACACCTAAATTTTATTATCTTGCAAAGTAATTCTAGTTTTATTCTTGCAAAGTAGTTCTAGCATCACTCCTACAAAATAGTTTCATACTTGTTTCCGGTAAAGCAAACGTCAAGTGTGCGTAGAGTTGTATCGGTGATCGATAGAACTTGAGGGAATATTTCTTCTACCTTTAGCTCCTCGTTGGGTTCGACACTCTTATTTATCGAAGCAGGCTACAAATGATCCCCTATACTTGTGGTTATTGTCAATCATGAGGGCATTTTATGGATCTCGAACCAAAGATGACAAAACTTATATCCTTGCTTTATGCCTAGCTAAGGGCGTAAAACTATAGCGCTTGTTGGGAGGCAACCCAATGAATAAATTTTCTTTTTTGCTTTTTGCTTTCTGTTCTTGAGTGTTTGCAATTATGATACTGTTATGATTGTGATTTTTGTGTTTTAATTAGTGTTTGTGCCAAGTAGAACCGATAGGATCTTCTTGGGTGATAGTTGTTTGATCTTGCTGAAAAATAGAAACTTATGCTTTGACGAAAACAATTGATAAAAATCACAAGAACGTGATAAAATGACAGTTATTTTTGCAGAAGATTAATATAAAAATTACCCAGGCTGTCCTAGTTTTTCAGAATTTTTGGAGTTAGAGAAGTATTCGAAATAGTCAGATTGCTACAGACTGTTCTGTTTTGATAGATTCTATTTTCTTTGTGTTGTGTGCTTATTTGGATGGCTTTATGGTTTTCTTTGATGAATTTTTGCCATAGAAAAGTTAGAATACAATAGATATAATGCAAAAACAAAATATGAATTGGTCTGGCACAGTACTTATAGTAGTGGTTTGCTTTCTTATACTAACGGATCTCACGAAGGTTTTGTTGAGTTTTGTGTGATTGAAGTTTTCAAGTTTTGGGTTATCTTACGATGGATGAAGGCGTAAAGGATAGAAGATCCTAAGCTTGGGGATGCCCTGGCATCCCAAGCTATTATCCAAAAATGAGCAACCAACTAAGCTTGGGGATGCCCCCGAGTGGCATCGCCTCTTTCTTCTAACGACCATCGGTATTTACTCGAAGCTTATTTTTATTCGTCACATAATATGTGTTTTGCTTGGAGCGTCTTGTATGATATGAGTCTTTTCTTGTTTTATTTTGTGTTTTAAGTCTTGATACCTTGATGGACACACCTATTTGGGACAGCCAAAATTATGTCATGACTTGTTAGAATTGCTCTCTATGCTTCACTTAAATTTTTGAGTTATGGACTTGCTCTAGTGCTTCACTTATATCTTTTTGAGCACGGTGTGCTTAATATTTTTGAAGAAATGCTCTCTTGCTTCACTTAGATTTATTTGAGAGTTAGTAAAATTTTCAAGAAATTCTCTCTTGCTTCACTTAAATTATTTTGAGAGAAAGAAAAATTATGCTCATGATCTTCACTTATATTTGTTTGAGCTTATGAAAAGCAATACATGAAAATTAGTCCCAAAGTGATAGATACCCAAGAAGGATATAATAAAAACTTTCATGAAGATCATTGGAGAAAATAAACTTGATTCTTAGTAATAGTTTTGAGATATGATGACGTGATATGTGAGTTATGTTGATGAGTAATTATGCTTTAGTAAGAATATTGGTGTTAAGGTTTGTGATTCCCTATGCAAGCACAAAAGTCAATAGTCATGCAATGAAATTATATCCTATTTGTGGTGCATTATTCGGTGTTATTTATGCTTAATGCTTGCTTATGAGATTATCCGTTTCTTGGTTGGTCGCTTCTCAATCTTTTGCTAGCCTTCATTTTGCACTAAGTATGATCTCTACTTGTGCATCCAAAATCCTTTAAACTAGTTTTGCCACATGAGTCCACTATATTTACCTATATGCGGTATTATTTTGCCATTCTAAGCAAATTTTCATGTGCCATCTCTAATTTTCAAAATAAACTTCTCTTTTGTGTGTTCGTTTCGCTCGTGGAGCGGTGAGGGGTGGCTAATATTTTCCATGCTAGATGTGTTATTCTCACGATGAGTGTTTATTCACTTGTCATTGCACGAGAGTAAGGCAAAGGTTTTAGGGATGCCCAGTCTTGAAATGAAAAATGAATTTACTTTATGTTGTCAAATAATAAATTCCTTGGAAAGTGTTGGTATGGAGGGCAACCGTGGATACGGCCAGCCATGGAAAGTGAAAGTATGGTGGAAAAAGGAATAAACTTTATTTTCTGTTTGGGAACCGCCTATGATATATCTAGCATGGAAAGTGTTGGGAACTCTAAGTCGTTTTCGTTGATGGGATGGATACACCTCCCAAAATATTTTTATCTCTAGTTTTTTTCACTTTGAGCTCTGGCACCTCTACAAATCCCTACTTCCCTCTGCGAAGGGCCTTTCTTTTACTTTATGCAATTTTTATTTTGAATTTGAGTCTCCACCTTCTCTTATAAAAGCACCAACTAGGAGGCAATATGATCGTACTCAAGTATTGGGTGTAACTAATATGCGAGTGTGTTTCATGAATGGATCAATGGTTGAGCATGATGGGCTAGGGATAACTTATTTTAGCGTCCATATTTTGAAAGACATGGTAGCTTGTTGATATGCTTGAGTATTTAAATTATCATGTCAAAACTAGAATATTGCTTTGAATCACATAAAAGTCCAAACATCCATGCTATAAAGAAAAGAATATGATATGACATGTTAGGCAGCATTCCACATAAAAAATTCTGTTTTTATCACTTATCTACTCGGGGACGAGTAGGAGTTAAGCTTGGGGATGCTGATACGTCTCCAACGTATCTATAATTTTTTATCGTTCCATGATGTTATATTATCAATCTTGGATGTTTTATAATCATTTTATAGTCATTTTATATCATTTTTTGGTACTAACCTATTGACATAGTGCCAAGTGACAGTTGTTGTTTTATGCATGTTTTTTACATCGCAGGAAATCAATATCAGACGGAGTGCAAACGCAACGAAACGCCACAGAGATTTTTTTGGACCAGAAGGAACATAATGGGCCCTGGTTGCGCCTGGGGGTGCCTCAAGGAGGGCACAACCCACCAGGGCGCACTAGGAGGCCCAAGCGCGCCCTGGTAGGTTGTGCCCACCTCGGGTGCCCCCCGGACCACCTCTTTGCTCTATAAATACCCCAATATTCCCAAAACCCTAGGGGAGTCGATGAAGTATTCATCCGTCTGCCGCAGAGTCCAGAACCACCATATCCAATCTAGACACTGATACGTCTCCGTCGTATCTATAATTTTTTATTGTTCCATGCCAATATTATACAACTTTCATATACTTTTGGCAACATTTTATACTATTTTTGGGACTAACATATTGACCCAGTGCCCAGTGCCAGTTCCTGTTTGTTGCATGTTTTTTGTTTCGCAGAAAACCCATATCAAATGGAGTCCAAGCGGGATAAAAACTGACGGAGATTTTTTTGGAATATTTATGATTTTTGGGAAGAAGAATCAACGCGAGATGATGCCCGAGGGGGCCACGAGGCAGGGGGCGCGCCCCAGGGGGTCAGGCGCGCCATGGGCCCTCGTGGCCACCCCGTAAGGCGGTTGGTGCCCTACTTTCGCCGCAAGAAAGATAATATCCGGATAGAGATCGTGTCCAAAATTCAGCCCAATCGGAGTTACGGATCTCCGGGAATATAAGAAACGGTGAAAGGTCAGAATCTGGAACGCAGAAACAGAGAGAGACAGAGAGACAGATCCAATCTCGGAGGGGCTCTCGCCCCTCCCACGCCATGGAGACCAAGGACCAGAGGGAGAACCCTTCTCCCACCTAGGGAGAAAGCCAAGGAAGAATAAGAAGTAGAAGAAGAAGGGGGGCTCTCTCCCCCTCTTTCCCGGTGGCGCCGGAACGCTGCCGGGGCCATCATCTCACCGCAATCTACACCAACAACTTCACCGCCGTCATCACCAACTCTTCCCCCCTCTATGCAGTGGTGTAACCCCTCTTTTACCCACTGTGATCTCTACTTAAACATGGTGCTCAACGCTATATATTATTTCCCAATGATGTATGGCTATCCTATGATGTTTGAGTAGATCTGTTTTGTCCTATGGTTAATTGATGATCGTGATTGGTTTGAGTTGCATGTTTTATTATTGGTGCTGTCCTATGGTGCTCTCCGTGTCGCGCAAGCGTGAGGGATCCCCGCTGTAGGGTTTGCAATATGTTCATGGTTTGCTTATTGTCTGCGTTGCGTGAGTGACTGAAACACAAACACGGATAAGTGGGTCATGGTGTATGGGAATAAAGAGGACTTGATACTTTAATGCTATGGTTGGGTTTTACCTTAATGATCTTTAGTAGTTGTGGATGCTTTCTAGAGTTCCAATCATAAGTGCATATGATCCAAGAAGAGAAAGTATGTTAGCTTATGCCTCTCCCTCAAATAAAATTGCAATAGTGATTACCGGTCTAGTTATCGATTGCCTAGGGACAAATAACTTTCTCGTGACAAAAAGCTCTCAACTAAAACTAACTTAGTTGTGTCTTTATCTAAACAGCCCCTAGCTTTTATTTACGTGCTCTTTATTATCTTGGAAACCTATCCAACAACACCTACAAAGTACTTCTAGTTTCATACTTGTTCTAGGTAAAGCGAACGTTAAGCGTGCGTAGAGTTGTATCGGTGGTCGATAGAACTTGAGGGAATATTTGTTCTACCTTTAGCTCCTCGTTGGGTTCGACACTCTTACTTATCGAAAGAGGCTACAATTGATCCCCTATACTTGTGAGTTATCAAGACCTTTTTCTGGCGCCGTTGCCGGGGAGTCATAGCGTGGGGTGAATATTCTCGTCTGTGCTTGTTTGCTTTATCACTAAGTAATTTTTATTTGCTGTTATAAGTTGTTTTCTATCTTTAGTTATGGGTAGGAAACACAAAATACCAAAAAAATTAGTTGTACCTACTACCCAATGGTTGAAGAACCACTCAAAATCTATCACACTCCTGAAGCTTTTTACTTGGATCATCTTCGATCCCTATGTGCTCGTGCTGAAACCCCAACAAGCTTAGTTGAGGGCAAATCTTTAGATGAGCATGCTTGTTATGTGCGACACCGCATATCTGAAAAAGGGAAACTTTTACTGGATCAAATTCATCGTTTGCAGTGCTATGCTTGGAATTTATGTGAAATATATGATTGTACTTGTTGTTCTAAAAACCCCAAGAAACACCTTCATTACCAATGTGAGTTTAGTGATAATGGAATCGTATCTTTGTATACTATGGGTGTATATAATTACTATGATGTTCAACAAATTGAAGAATTTGTTGCTTTTAGGGGTACTTGTGAAATTGCTTCTTTTATTGAAGAGTGTGATACTACTCTCTACAAATATGAAAAATTGGCCATACTTAAATATTGCTATGATAATTATGCTTCTAATCCTTATATTAAACCATATATTGAGGACTCCTTCGCTGTCCAAGAAGAGACTAATATTTTGCAGGAGTCGATGGAAGAAGAAATTGATGAAACTGTGAGCTCATTGGATGAAAAAGATGAGGAGGAGAGCGAAGAACAAAAGAAGGAAGAGCAGATTAGCTACCCGTGCCCACCTTCTAATGAGAGTAACTCTTCAACTCATCCATTGTTTAATTTCCCTTCGTGCTTACCGAAGGATGATTGCTATAATAATTGCTATGATCCCGTTGATTCATTTGAAATATCCCTTTTTGATGATGCTTGCTATGATTGTGGCCAAGATGCCAATATGAATTATGCTCATGGAGATGAACTTGCTATAGTTCCTTATGTTAAACATGAAATTGTTTCTATTGCACCCATGCATGATAGTCCTATTATCTTTTTGAATTCTCCCAACTACACTATATCGGAGAAGTTTGCACTTATTAAGGATTATATTGATGGGTTGCCTTTTACCGTTGCACATGATGATTTTGATGAATATAATATGCATGTGCTTGCTGCTCCTACTTGCAATTATTATGAGAGAGGAACTACATCTCCGCCTCTGTATGTTTCAACACGATAAAATTGCAAGAAACTGTTTATACTATGCATTGGCCTTTACTATGTGTGCATGAATTGTTCCTTTATGACATGTCGATGCATAGGAAGAGAGTTAGACTTCGTCATTGCTTGATATATGTTGCTTTGTGCTCACTACCAAATTCTAAATCATTGTTGATTCTAATTCGCTGTGATATACCTTGGGTTCCGGGTGGATCCATTACTTGAGCACTTTATGCCTAGCTTAGTGGCTTTAAAGAAAGCGCTGCCAGGGAGACAACCCGGAAGTTTTAGAGAGTCATTTATTTCTGTTGAGTGCTTTTATAAAGTTTTAAAACAAAAAATAAAGAGGGGAGCCTAAAACTTTTTCAAAAAGAAAAGCGAAAGTGAGAAAGACGAGCATTTTTAAAGTGGGAGCTAGCCTTGAACTTTGTTCATGCTGACGGAAACTTTGTGAATCTTGATTACAGAAACTTTTCAACAAAAATAATTATCCCCTTGTACAATTCCATTGTATAATAAAAATAATGTGCCAAGGTTTGCCTTTAGGATGTTTACAATGCTTGTTGGTTTGTGCGGTGCAGGACAGAAACTTTGGCTGTAGTGCGTGATTTTAAATTTTTTACTGGAACATCATATGGTTATGAATTTTTTTTCACTATATTTCTATACAAATTGTTTATTTTTCATAATTTTTGCAGAATTTTTGGAGTACCAGAGGTATGGTGAATGTTCAGATTATTACAGACTGTCCTGTTTAAGACAGATTCTGTTTTTGATGCATAGTTTGCTTGTTTTGATGAAACTATCGATTTCTATCAGTGGATTAAGCCATGGAAAAGTTATATTACAGTAGCTACAATGCAAAAAAATATGAATTGGTTTTTGACAGTACTTATAGTAGTGATTTTCTTTATTATACTAAAGGATCTTACCGAGCTTTCTGTTGAAGTTTTGTGTGGATGAAGTGTTCGAAGATCGAGGAGGTCTCGATATGAGGAGAAGGAGGAGAGGCAAGAGCTCAAGCTTGGGGATGCCCAAGGCACCCCAAGTAAATATTCAAGGAGAGTCAAGCATCTAAGCTTGGGGATGCCCCGGAAGACATCCCATCTTTCTTCAACAAATATCGATATGTTTTCGGATTCGTTTCGTTCATGCGATACGTGCAAATCTTGGAGCGTCTTTTGCATTTAGTTTTCACTGTTATTTGATGCACCATGCTGGTATGAGATAGTCCATGGTTGATTTATAGAATTCTATTTGCACTTCACTTATATCTTTTTAGTATGGCTTTATAGAATGCTTCATGTGCTTCACTTATATCATTTGAAGTTTGGATTGCCTGTTTCTCTTCACATAGAAAACCACCATTTGTAGAATGCTCTTTTGCTTCACTTATATTTGTTAGAGCGTGGGCATATCTTTTGTAGAAAGAATTAAACTCTCTTGCTTCACTTATATCTATTTAGAGAGATGACAGGAATTGGTCATTCACATGGTTAGTCATAAAATCCTACATAAAACTTGTAGATCACTGAATATGATATGTTTGATTCCTTGCAATAGTTTTGCGATATAAAGGTGGTGATATTAGAGTCATGCTAGTGGGTAGTTGTGGATTAGTAGAAATACTTGTGTTTAGGTTTGTGATTCCCGAAGCATGCACGTAAGGTGAACCATTATGTGATGAAGTCGGAGCATGATTTATTTTTTGATTGTCATCCTTTGAGTGGAGGTCGGGATCGCGCGATGGTTAACTCCTACCAACCCTTCCCCTAGGAGCATGCGTCTAGTACTTGATTTCGATAGCTTCTAAATTTTTGCAATAAGTATGTGAGTTCTTTATGACTAATGTTGAGTCCATGGATTATACGCACTCTCACCCTTCCATCATTGCTAGCCTCTTCGGTACCGTGCATTGCCCTTTCTCACCCCGAGAGTTGGTGCAAACTTCGCCGGTGCATCCAAACCCCGTGATACGATACACTCTATCACACATAAGCCTCCTTATATCTTCCTCAAAACAGCCACCATACCTACCTATTATGGCATTTCCATAGCCATTCCGAGATATATTGCCATGCAATTTCCATCATCATCATATACATGACTTGAGCATTCATTGTCATATTGCTTTGCATGATCGTAAGATAGCTAGCATGATGTTTTAATGGCTTGTCCATTTTTTGATGTCATTTCTATGCTAGATCATTGCACATCCTCGTACATCGTCAGAGGCATTCATATAGAGTCATATCTTTCTTCGAGATATCGAGTTGTAATATTGAGTTGTAAGTAAATAAAAGTGTGATGATCATCATTATTAGAGCATTGCCCCAGTGAGGAAAGGATGATGGAGACTATGATTCCCCCACAAGTCGGGATGAAACTCCGGACTTTACAAAAAATAAAAGAGGCCAAAGAAGCCCAAATAAAAAAAGAGGCCAAAGAAGCCCACCAAAAAAAAGAACAAAAAAAGGAGAGAAAAAGAGAGAAGGGGCAATGCTACTATCCTTTTACCACACTTGTGCTTCAAAGTAGCACCATGTTCTTCATATAGAGAGTCTCTTGAGTTATCACTTTCCTATACTAGTGGGAATTTTCATTATAGAACTTGGCTTGTATATTCCGATGATCGGCTTCCTCAAATGCCCGAGGTCTTCATGAGCAAGCAAGTTGGATGCACCCCCACTTAGTTTTCAGTTTAAGCTTTCATATACTTATAGCTCCAGTGCATCCGTTGCATGGCAATCCCTACTCCTCACATTGACATCAATTGATGGGCATCTCCATAGCCCGTTGATTAGCCGCGTCGATGTGAGACTTTCTCCTTTTTGTCTTCTCCACAAAACCTTCACCATCATATTCTATTCCACCTATAGTGCTATATCCATGGCTCACGCTCATGTATTGTGTGAAAGTTGAAAAAGTTTGAGAATACTAAAGTATGAAACAATTGCTTGGCTGAAACCGGGGTTGTGCATGATTTGAATACTTTGTGTGGTGAAGATGGAGCATAGCCAGACCATATGATTTTGTAGGGATAACTTTCTTTGGCCATGTTATTTTGAAAAGACATGATTGCTTTATTAGTATGCTTGAAGTATTATTGTGTTAATGTCAAATGATAGACTATTGCTTTGAATCACTCGTGTCTTAATATTCATGCCATGATTAGATTACATGATCAAGATTATGCTAGGTAGCATTCCACATCAAAAATTATCTTTTTATCATTTACCTACTCGAGGACGAGCAGGAATTAAGCTTGGGGATGCTGATACGTCTCCGTCGTATCTATAATTTTTTATTGTTCCATGCCAATATTATACAACTTTCATATACTTTTCACAACTTTTTATACTATTTTTGGGACTAACATATTGATCCAGTGCCCAGTGCCAGTTCCTGTTTGTTGCATGTTTTTTGTTTCGCAGAAACCCCATATCAAACGGAGTCCAAATGGGGTAAAAACTGACGGAGATTTTTTTGGAATATTTATGATTTTTGGGAAGAAGAATCAACGCGAGACGATGCCCGAGGGGGCCACGAGGCAGGGGGCGCGCCCCAGGGGGTCAGGCGCGCCCTGGGCCCTCGTGGACACCCTGTAAGGCGGTTGGTGCCCTTCTTTCGCCGCAAGAAAGCTAATATCCGGATAGACATCGTGTCCAAAATTCAGCTCAATCGGAGTTACGGATCTCCAGGAATATAATAAACGGTGAAAGTGTAACACCCCGCATGTAACTTGCCATATTTGTAACTCCGACTCTTGCCATTTTCGGCTATGTGCTATGATATTCCTTCCGTGGTCGGGTTTTGTCTTTCGTTTTGCATTTTGTCTTGTCATGCATTTTTTTATCATGTCATCATGTGCATTGCATTTGCATACGTGTTCGTCTCATGCATCCGAGCATTTTCCCCGTTGTCCGTTTTGCAATCCGGCGCTCCTATCTCCTCCGGTGCACCCCTCTTGTTTTCTTTCGTGTGCGGGTGTCAAACATTCTCGGAATGGACCGAGGCTTGTCAAGTGGCCTTAGTAACCACCCGGAGACCACCGGTCAAGTTTCGTTCCATTTGGAGGTCGTTTGGCACTCCAACGGTTAACCGGGCATCCGCAAAGTCCATTTGTGTGTGCAGAAAACCCCCCTAAAAACCAGCCCAAAACCCACCAAACTCTCTTCCATGCTCTGGGTCGTTCGATCACGCTCGTGTGGGCTATACCGCACCTCATTTGGAGCCTCCTAGCTCCCTCTACCTATAAATATGTGAGACCTCCCGTATACGAAACGCAGACGAACCCTAGCTACTTCCCTCGCGCCGCGCCGGACGTGTCCGTACGCCGGCCGGACAAAGCCGCCGCCGCCTCCAGCCACTCGCGCGCCGCCACGTCACCCCGTACCAGCGC
>NC_057796.1:282952873-283024351 GCF_018294505.1 Triticum aestivum | reverse complement strand
CCCCTGCTCCGGTGGCCGGAGCCCGCCGCCCTCGCCCGGATCCCGCCGGTGCCGACCCCCCCGTCCCCTACCTCGCCGTCGTCGACCTCCATCGTCGGCCGCCGCGTCAGTTCTATCGAGCCCGAGCTCGAGTTCCCCGATCGGATCTGGTCAACGCAAGGTTGACCCGAAACCTCCCCCCGAAATTGCCAAGTTATTTGCATTTTCTACAGCATATGCTCATGTTCCTCTTTGCATAACTTCTTGCATGTAGCTCCAATTCGCGCGTGTAATATGTCAAATTGTTCGTCTCGTAATGCTCTACATTTTGTTCAATGGCACCATGTTCATTAGAGGTCATCTTGATGCCCAAATCTCTGTTGGAAGAGGGCTAGTTGCTGTTATCCTCTGGTTCTTAACAGAACTTGGAGATTTTCATTTTTGTATCTTTAAATCTGTGCATCTTATGGGTATGAGCTCTACATGTGTTTTATTGTATGCCATGCCATATTACCAAGGGTGTATGCCATGTATTTTTGTGATCTCTGTGGTGACCAGCACAAGTATGCAAAGTAGGCTCCGTAATGTTTCTGATTTCAGGGACTTAGTGATTTCTCGAAGTCCTTGTCTTCTGTTATTTTGTTGCCACGTAAACTTGATGCTACAGAGAGATCCATGCATATTTTGCAGATGTTCAGTAAGGATGTTTTGTAGCTATAGTTGTAATTGATTCATTCTGCCCTTGTTTGCAATTATGGAGTGCCATAGAATGACTCAATCTTGCTCTACTTTTGCTATAAAATATTTCTGGCAGATTCTTAACATGATATGCAATTTTGCCAAGCTTATTGTAGTTGATCCATACATGCTATGCTTTAATTCTTGCCATGGATAGCTTCACCAACATGCCATATTACTGTAGGTATGCTTTTTTTGTCATGCATTGCTTTGTGGTGAGTGCATCAAGCTCACCAACATGCCTACATATTATTGTTTCTGCCATGCTCTGTTTTCTGCCAAGTCTGAAACCTGATAACGAAACTTGCTATGTTCACATGCTTGCCATCATATCTTCTGGTCCTTTTTGGCTTATGGTCAGTAAGGGACATTTGTCATGTGCATTTAGTAGAACACTTCCATGCCTTTTTTTGCTATGTTAAGTTCCTGTAGCATGCTGATTTCGTGCTCTGAACATTGCTACCTGATGCTGTTTTCTGCCATGTCCAGTTTTTCACCAAGTCTGTGATCCTGTTATCTTTTGCACTTTTGCCATGCTTGTTTGAGCTTGATATGTTGTGATCTAGCCGTAGCTCAGTGTTCATCTTTTGTCAAGCATCTCCTGTAGATTACTTTCATATGCTTTGTTGCTATGTTGGAGTGCTGTAGCATTGTTGCTTGTTGCATTTTTAGTGCTATCATGCTGTTAATCGCAGATTCGTGTCATTCTTGTTTTGCTTGCCATTTGCAAACCGTGCATCCGTTTCCGGTGATCTTTATATCGATTTCGACCGAAATCATCTCATCTTTCCAGTGGCATGCTTGGTTTGCCAAGTTACTACCTTGTTCATCGTTTTCCTTCCGGAGAACGCATATGCATCGCATATCATATCTTGCATATCATACATGTTTTGCATCATGTTGCTTGTGCATTTCTCGTGGTTGATTGTGGTTCTGTTTGTTTGTATTCTTGTCTTGGGTAGAGCCGGGAGACGAGTTCGTGAACGAGGAACCTGTTGAGTACGCTTACGAGGATCAAGCTTTCGACAACTCTGAGAATCTTGCAGGCAAGATGACCACCCCTCGAAATCACTTCTATCTTTGCTTTGCTAGTTGTTCGCTCTATTGCCATGCTACGCTACCTATCACTTGCTATATCATGTCTCCCATATTGCCATGTCAGCCTCTAACCATCCTTTCCTAGCAAACCGTTGTTTGGCTAAGTTACCGCTTTTGCTCATCCCTTCTTATAGCGTTGCTAGTTGCAGGTGAAGTTGAAGTTTGTTCCATGTTGGAACATGGATATGTTGGGATATCACAATATCTCTTATTTAATTAATGCATCTATATATTTTTGGTAAAGGGTGGAAGGCTCGGCCTTATGCCTGGTGTTTTGTTCCACTCTTGCCACCCTAGTTTCTGATATACCGGGATTATGTTCCTTGAGTTTGCGTTCCTTACGCGGTCGGGTGATTTATGGGACCCCCTTGACAGTTCGCCTTGAATAAAACTCCTCCAGCAAGGCCCAACCTTGGTTTTACCATTTGCCACCTAAGCCTTTTTCCCCCGGGTTTTCTAGAGCCCGAGGGTCATCTTTATTTTAAACCCCCGGGCCAGTGTTCCTCTGAGTGCTTGTCCAAACTAGAGCCCTTTGCAGCGCCACCTTGGGGAAACTCGAGGATTGGTTTTAGTTGTACGGACTGCTCATCCGGTGTGCCCTGAGAATGAGATATGCGCAGCTTCCATCGGGATTTGTCGGCACATTCGGGCGGCTTTGCTGGTCTTGTTTTACCATTGTCGAAATGTCTTGTAAACCGGGATTCCGGGACTGATCGGGTCTTTCCGGGAGAAGGTTTATCCTTCGTTGACCGTGAGAGCTTATGATGGGCTAAGTTGGGACACCCCTGCAGGGTATTATCTTTCGAAAGCCGTGCCCGCGGTTATGAGGCAGATGGGAATTTGTTAATGTCCGGTTGTAGAGAACTTGTCACTTGACCCAATTAAAATACATCAACTGCGTGTGTAGCCGTGATGGTCCCTTCTCGGCAGAGCCCGAGAGGTGAACACGGTCTGTGTTATTTATGACGTAAGTAGGAGTTCAGGATCACTTCTTGGTCACTGCTAGATGACGACCGCTCCGTTGCTTCTCTTCTCGCTCTCTCTTGCGTATGTTAGCCACCATATATGCTTATTGCCGCTGCAGCTCCACCTTATTACACCTCCCTTTCCTATAAGCTTAAATAGTCTTGATCTCGCGGGTGTGAGATTGCTGAGTCCTCGTGACTCACAGATTCTACCAAAACAGTTGCAGGTGCCGTCGATGCCAGTGCAGATGATGGGGTCGATCTCAAGTGGGAGTTCGACGAGGAACGTGGTCGTTACTATGTGTCTTTTCCTGATGATCAGTAGTGGAGCCCAGTTGGGACGATCGGGGATCTAGCATTTGGGGTTGTCTTATTTTCATCTAGATTTTGACCGTAGTCGGTCTATATGTTTGTATTTTGGATGATGTATGAATTATATTTATGCATTGTGTGAAGTGGCGATTGTAAGCCAACTCTTTATCCCATTCTTGTTCATTACATGGGATTGTGTGAAGATAACCCTTCTTGCGACAAAACCACTATGCGGTTATGCCTCTAAGTCGTGCCTCGACACGTGGGAGATAAAGCCGCATCGTGGGCGTTACAGAAAGGCCAGAATCTGGAATGCAGAAACAGAGAGAGACAGAGAGACAGATCCAATCTCGGAGGGGCTCTCGCCCCTCCCACGCCATGGAGACCAAGGACCAGAGGGAGAACCCTTCTCCCACCTAGGGAGAAGGCCAAGGAAGAATAAGAAGTAGAAGAAGAAGGGGGGCTCTCTCCCCCTCTCTCCCGGTGGCGCCGGAACGCTGCCGGGGCCATCATCGTCACCGCAATCTACACCAACAACTTCACCGCCGTCATCACCAACTCTTCCCCTCCCCCCTCTATGCAGCGGTTTAACCCCTCTTTTACCCGCTGTAATCTCTACTTAAACATGGTGCTCAACGCTATATATTATTTCCCAATGATGTATGGCTATCCTATGGTGTTTGAGTAGATCCGTTTTGTCCTATGGGCTAATTGATGATCGTGATTGGTTTGAGTTGCATGTTTTATTATTGGTGCTGTCCTATGGTGCTCTTCGTGTCGCGCAAGCATAAGGGATCCCCGCTGTAGGGTTTGCAATATGTTCATGGTTTGCTTATTGTCTGCATTGCGTGAGTGACTGAAACACAAACACGGATAAGTGGGTCATGGTGTATGGGAATAAAGAGGACTTGATACTTTAATGCTATGGTTGGGTTTTACCTTAATGATCTTTAGTAGTTGCGGATGCTTTCTAGCATTCCAATCATAAGTGCATATGATCCAAGAAGAGAAAGTATGTTAGCTTATGCCTCTCCCTCAAATAAAATTGCAATAGTGATTACCGGTCTAGTTATTGATTGCCTAGGGACAAATAACTTTCTCGTGACAAAAAGCTCTCTACTAAAACTAACTTAGTTGTGTCTTTATCTAAACAGCCCCTAGCTTTTATTTACGTGCTCTTTATTATCTTGCAAACCTATCCAACAACACCTACAAAGTATTTCTAGTTTCATACTTGTTCTAGGTAAAGGGAACGTTAAGCGTGCGTAGAGCTCTCTCGGTGGTCGATAGAACTTGAGGGAATATTTGTTCTACCTTTAGCTCCTCGTTGAGTTCAACACTCTTACTTATCGAAAGAGGCTACAATTGATCCCTTATACTTGTGGGTTATCAGACACCATCTCAGATGGGGTTCACCACCTCCATTGGTGCCTCTCTGATGGTGCGTGAGTAGTTATTTGTAGACCTTCGGGTCCGTAGTTAGTAGCTAGATGGCTTCATCTCTCTCTCTCTGAATTCTCAATACAATGGTCTCTTGGAGATCCATATGATGTAACTCTTTCACGGTGTGTTTGTTGGGATCGATGAACTTTGAGTTTATGATCAGATCTATCTTTTTATATCGATGAAAGTATTTGAGTTTCTTTGATCTCTTTTATGCATGATCTCTTATAGCCTCATATTTCTTCTCCGATATTTTAGTTTTGTTTGGCCAACTTGATCTATTTATCTTGCAATGGGAAGAGGTGCTTTGTAGTGGGTTCGATCTTACGGTGCTTGATCCAAGTGACAGAAAGGCAAACGACACGTATGTATCGTTGATACTAAGGATAAAACGATGGGGTCTATCTCTACATAGATTGATCTTGTCTACATCATGTCATTGTTCTTTGCCGGGGAGAAGGCCAGGTGTAGATGGTGGTGCTGCCGGTGTCGCCTAGCGACGGGGCGCCCAATGTTTAGTTGGACCCGTCCCCATCGTCCTCCCCACCGGTCTCCTCCTCGTCGCTATCGCTCGAGGAGGAGCTTTCATCATCGGTCGAGCTCTCCGCGCAGCACCCTAGCCGGATTCCCTAGTGCCCAAAAACCTTGACAGAGAGCAGGTCAGCCTCCACTAATTTGAAGCGGAGGACGTGCCTCTTCATCAAGCAGTGGGCGCGTGCGAAGGTTTTCCAACCGCGACGAAGAAGCATTACATCAGGGACGGGGAACTTTACGTTCGCCCACATGTCGCCATTGCAACATCCCTTCATGTGAAGCCTCAACCTCGACAGCTAGTCGACCTCCAGCACCCTCGCGAACGGCTCAGGAAGGCGAAGACGGCCGCATGGCGGCTCGCGCGGCTGCAAGATGAAGTCCAGCGCCGTGTCTCCGACATGGCTACTTGACGAAGCGGGAGGAGACGGCGGCGCCGCGGGAGGAGACGGCGGCGCCACGGGTGCTCCCCTTCCGCGCCCGCTTCTGCCTCGACCACCTCGCCGACCGCGACCCCGTCCAGCGCCTCCGTCTTGAGCATCCGGCTCTTCCTTAACTGCTACGGCCCTCTGGCGAGAGGAAGATCTCGTCGCCTCTACGCGGGGGTGACCGCGGCCGCGCCCTCTCGGCATGGTGGTGGATGAAGAACGAGGAGAAGAGAAGACGCGAAAGGATGCCCCCTTCCTCCTCCCGACTCCCCTTTTATAGCCAAGCAGGAAGGGCAGGGGGCTGGCTCTATACCTTCTCTGAAGGGCCCTTTCGAGTCCGGCTCATTAAAGCCATTGGCAATGAGCGAGGTCGTCGACCGCCCTCCCCGCGCCAATTAAAGGTGCATGGGTATCTTCCATGGCGCACCTTCCCGTATCCCGCGTGCCCGCCACCCACCCCGCGCCATGCATGCGACGTACGTGGCGAAAAAGGCGGGCGTAGTGGGAAGCGCAAAACGGCGGCTACCATCCCGTGAATAAAGGCTATTCACGGTCCGCTCTGAGCACGACGAACGAGAAGATTATAGCAGCTATTCCCTGCCAGGCTGCCTACGTACCGTTTGGGCCTGGCCCAATGACGCTTCACGCTCGTGTGTGGCCCAGGCCCGGGGGCTCCTGTCGGTGTGCTAAAGTTTGGGCCCTTTAGCACCCCCATACTTGTGCACGGGCAGTCATAGCCCCACGCACGGTGAGGCGTGAAGAGGGAGATCAAGGATAAAAATGAGGTACAAGGCGAAGAGAAGCAGTCGAGCCAGAGAACAGAAGCCACTAGTGAAACCTACGGCCCCCGGGTCTCTTTCTCATATATTTGCCTTTGCGATCTATTTTTCCTTTGCATTTATTTTCAAATCTATTAAACCAAAAATACAAAAATACTTTGCTGCACTTTATTTTATTTGCGATCTATTTATTCAATCTATTACAACTTTCTCCCGTCCGCGCACCATTTCTGGTGCCGTTACCCGAAAGGGATTGACAACCCCTTTTACACGTCGGGTTGCGAGGTGTTGTTATTTGTGTGCAGGGGCTGTTTATGTTGTGTTGCTTGGTTCTCCTACTGGTTCGATAACCTTGGTTTCATATCTGAGGGAAATACCTACTACCGATGTGTTGCATCATCCCTTCCTCTTTGGAGAAATACCGACGTAGCTTCAAGCGACATCAGTGCTCAACGAAACTATGCTACTACTAAAAAAGAATTCTTAGCAGTGGTGTTTACTTGTGACAAATTTAGAACTTATATTGTTGGTTCCAAAGTAATTGTTCTGACCGATCATCTTGCTATTAAATATCTTATGGAAAAGAAAGATGCTAAACCTAGACTTATTCGTTGGGTTCTCTTGTTACAAGAATTTGATTTACATATCATTGATAGAAAAGGAGCTGAGAACCCGGTAGCTGATAATTTATCTAGGCTTGAAAATGTGCCTGATGACCCACTACCTATTGATGATAGTTTTCCTGATGAGCAGCTAGCTGCAATAAATGTTGCTCACAGTACTCCTTGGTATGCTGACTATGCTAATTACATTGTTGCTAAATATTTACCACCTAGCTTTACGTACCAACAAAAGAAAAAATTCTTCTATGATTTAAGACATTACTTTTGGGATGACCTACATCTTTATAAAGAAGGAGTAGATGGTATTATTAGACGTTGTGTACCTGAGCATGAACAGGGACAAATCCTACGGAAATTTCACTCTGAAGCTTATGGAGGGCATCATGCTGGAGATAAAACTGCTCACAAGTAATGCAGTCTGGATTTTATTGGCCTACTCTCTTCAAGGATGCCCGTAAGTTCATCTTATCTTGTGATGAATGCCAAAGAATAGGTAATATCGGTAAGCGTCAAAAAATCCCTATGAACTTCACTTGCTGTTGAACCATTCGATATTTGGGGATTTGATTACATGGGACCTTTTCCTTCCTCTAATGGGTATACACATATTTTGGTTGTTGTTGATTATGTTACTAAATGGGTAGAAGCTATTCCAACCAGTAGTGCCAATCACAACACCTCTATTACAATGCTTAAGGAAGTTATCTTCCCAAGGTTTGGAGTCCCTAGATATTTAATGACTGATGGTGGTTCACACTTTATTCATGGTGCTTTCCGCAAAATGCTTGCCAAGTATGATGTTAACCATAGAATTGCATCACCTTATCATCCTCAGTCTAGTGGTCAAGTTGAACTTAGCAATAGAGAAATAAAATTAATTTTGCAAAAGACTGTCAATAGGTCCAGGAAGAATTGGTCCAAGAAATTAGATGATGCACTTTGGGCTTATAGAACAGCATATAAAAATCCTATGGGTATGTCTCTTATAAAATGGTTTATGGAAAAGCTTGTCATTTGCCTCTTGAGTTAGAACATAAATCATATTGGGCCATCAAAGAGCTCAACTATGATTTCAATCTTGCTGGTGAAAAGAGGTTATTTGATATTAGTTCTATAGATGAATGGAGAACTCAGGCTTATGAAAATGCAAAATTATTCAAAGAAATTTTTTAAAAGATGGCATGACAAAAGAATCCAAAAGCGTGAGTTTAAAGTCGGAGAATATGTTCTTTTGTAAAACTCTCGTTTCAGATTCTTTGCAGGAAAACTCCTCTCAAAATGGGAAGTGTTGGGGAACGTAGTATTTCAAAAAAATTCCTACGATCACGCAAGATCTATCTAGGAGAAGCATAGCAACGAGCGGGGAGAGTGTGTCCACGTACCCTCGTAGACCGAAAGCGGAAGCGTTTAGTAACACGGTTGATGTAGTCGAACGTCTTCGCGATCCAACCGATCCAAGTACCGAACGCACGGCACCTCCGCGATCTAATGACGTTGCTAGGTAACACATGTCTATGGCTAGGAACACATCAGGTCAACTAATGATGTGATCTCGTTCATCAAATGACAACACATGTCTATGGCTAGGAAACTTAACCATCTTTGATTAACGAGCTAGTCTAGTAGAGGCATACTAGGGACACTCTATTTGTCTATGTATTCACACATGTACTAAGTTTCCGGTTAATACAATTCTAGCATGAATAATAAACATTTATCATGATATAAGAAAATATAAATAACAACTTTATTATTGCCTCTAGGGCATATTTGCTTCAGTCTCCCACTTGCACTAGAGTCAATAATCTAGATTACATAGTAATGATTCTAACACCCATGGTGTTGAGGATATAGACCTTAGAGTCACCCGCCAGGAGGGGCCGGGTTACTCATATGGTCACTGCCAGAAGCCCGGCGCCAAGCTTAAGGACGGTGGGCCGAAGATGGGCTTAAGACCCAGATATGGCTTAAGGCCCGTAGTTATAATCATTATTATGGTAGAACTTGTAGTGTAAGGCAAGAATAGTTGAGAGTCCGAGCCGGACACTCTTATGAGCCGGCCGGGACTCTGAGAGCTGCTGGGCGTCGGCCTCCCTATATAAAGGGACGACCCGGCAGCGGTTTAGGGACAAGAACGATCTCATCGAGAGCCGGGCATAGCAGTTTAGCTCCCTGGTTATCGAAACCCTAATCAATACCACCTCAAACTGGACGTAGGCTTTTACCTTCACTGTAAGGGGCCGAACCAGTATAAACCCCTCGTGTTCCTTGTCCCACATAACCCCTTCAAGCTTCCTAGCTACGATGGCTCCACGACTAAGTCCTAGCTCGAGGACATCTGCCGTGACAATTCCACGACAGTTGGCGCCCACCGTGGGGCCAGCGCACTGTGGATTTGAGTTCTTGAAGGACAGCTTCGAAGGGCTCAAGGGATACGCTGTAGGCCGGATGACCAAGAGTCGTCGCGGCAAGCTCTACATCGACGAGGCAAACTGGGGCCCCGACGCCGGCTCAATTGAATACGGGTACCGGGTCCCCTTCGGCGGAATTCATGTTTTCATCGGCAAGATTGGTGAGCCGGGCCCTGAGCCGGATCTCTGCGGCGATCTCATCGAGACGGCTCAGCGTGCACAACCTTCCCGGGCCCGGCCTGCCTTAAAGCGCGCTTTTGTGGGATGTATCCATGGAGGGCCCTCTGATCCATCTGGGTCTGGTGATGAGGCGGCCACCGGCTCTGATGGCGAGTCGGCCACCGATGAATCAAACTCGTTGTATCAACTTCAAGATGGCAGGCTCATGGGTTGTTCCGATGGTGACAGTATTCTGGACCCGTTTGAGCCGCCAAGTCAGGTTGGAGTCTTTATGGCTGGCGCGCAGCCTGTTCAGAACCCCGCTGCTGGAGCGGGAAACCCGGTGCCTTCTCCGGCTCAGGTGCTGATGGATCTCACGGACAAGATGACGGCCCTGTTGACCGCCACGATTGACCCGGCGAATCAAGCTCAGCATGATGCGGAGGTGGCACAGTTAAAATTGGATCTAGTGAAAGCTAAGGAGGAGCTTGCAGCGGAAGGGATCAGGATGGCTGCAGAGAGGGCGGCTCTCGATGCCCAAACTCAGCTGGTCCAGGCGCAGTCCTTCCAACTCACGATGGATCAGAATGCGTCCAATGAGGTCATGAGAAGGAGGCATCAAAAGACCCAATCTCGACTCCCTCCGGTTTACGATCCACGTAACCTTTTCAACACACCAGGTGCAGGGTCTAGTAACCCGCCAGGGGTCATAGTGCCCGGGTCTGGAGCCCCTATTCAGCCACGAGTGATGGGGCCTCCCCAGGTGCCCCCTGCCCCGCCTCAGTACGTGCCAATACCCCCGGGTCATTATAATAACCCGCTGGAGAACATGGTCGCTGCGGCAGCACGGCTGGCGGCTCTCCCAGTTGATGGCGACTCTCCGACGGCTATTGAAACCCGTCGGGTCAGGGAACTCCTTCAGACAACACTGGCACAGCAAGAGGCGTACTCCTACAGCCGGGACAGGATCCACTCGACCCCTCGTCCAGGCCAGAGCCCGAGTTATAGCAGACACATGGTCTCAGCGACCGGCTCAAGTAACGTCCGACGCCATGACCCGCCTCCTGGCCATGGCCCGGTTCATAATGGAGCCTTTTGCGCAGCAGACCAGGACAGAGCGCGGCAAGAGGCGGAGCAAGTGCCTCAATTGACGGCTTACCAGACTCCCCCGGCTTATCCGACGACTTCCGTCGACGTGGGTATCCCTACCAGGACCGGGGGTGTCCCTTGTTTAGTGCCAGCTATCCGTAATGAACGTCTACCTAAGGACTTCAAAGGCCCCAGGAAGGTGCCCAATTACACAGCTGACTTACAACCCGCAGCCTGGATCGAGAGTTACGAGATGGCCATGGAACTACTGGAGGTCAGTGAGGCGGCAATGGCCAAGTACTTCACCATGATGTTGGATGGGACTGCCCGCACTTGGTTAAAAGGGCTGCCACCGAATTCCATTGGGTCTTGGGCTGAGCTGAAAGCCCGGTTCATCCAAAACTTCAAAGATACCTATAGGCAGTCTATGTCAATTGTGGATTTGACTAACTGTAAGCAGCAGGAGGGTGAGTCTACGACCCATTGGGTTCGCCGGGTTAAAGAGATCATACACTCGTCAGACAAGATGGATGCCGGCTCAGCGGTTTTAATGCTGGAGCAGAATTGTCGTTTTGTGCCCCTGAAGATGAAACTCGGGCGGCTTAAACGCGACTGCAGTGATATGGGTACACTAATGGCGGCTCTTGTCAAGTACGCCGATTCTGATGGTACCAAGGATCCCCCTTCGGATGATGAAAGGACAGGGAAGGGAAAGAAGAACAGCAATGGCAAGGGTCCTCAGTTTAACCCGGGGAACCAAGGAGGGGGCAAGCGCAAGGCCGATGGCAGCCTAGAGTTTGTAGCCAACGCTAGCTCACAAGGTAATAACCAGTGACGTAAGGGGAGGCCCCCTCCCCGAGGCAGCGGGTCAGGTCCGACGCTGGAGCAGCTGTTGAATGAGCCTTGTCCAAGGCATGGCTCTAGAGAGAAGTCAGCGACTCATCTGTGGAAGGATTGTGCAATCATGAAGGCCTTTAAGAATTACAATGGCCCGGGCGGCGGCTCAGGTGCCGGCGGCTTTCATGGCCCGGGCGGCGGCTCAAATTCTAATCCTCAGAACGGTCAAGGGGGCTTTAATCAGCAGTCTGGCCAGGGCCATCAACAGCAGCAGGGGGGTTATCAGACCAATCCAAAGCAGCTTAGCGGTGGACAGTATCATGTGTTTACCACCAGTCTGTGTAAGCGAGATCAGAAGCTTCATAAGAGGGTTGTGAATGCTGTCGAGCCGGCAGTTCCTCGCTACTTGCGGTGGTCTGAGCAGCCTATAGTGTGGAGTAGGGAGGATCACCCTCCCCGGGTGGATAACCCGGGCCACTTGGCCTTAGTGGTGGCCCCTCAAGTAGGAGGGTATAAGTTCACTAAGGTGCTCATGGATGGAGGCAGCAGCATCAACATCCTCTATTATGAGACTTTTCGCCGTATGGGGTTGGTTGATAAGCACCTCAGCCAGTCAAACACTATCTTCCATGGTGTGGTACCTGGTAAGTCGGCTTATCCAGTCGGCAAGGTCGAATTGGAAGTGGCCTTTGGAGATGAGAACAACTACAGGGTGGAAAAATTGACCTTTGAGGTGGTCAAGATAAGAAGTCCGTACCATGCTATATTTGGCCGGCCGGCTTATGCCAAGTTCATGGCACGGCCGTGTTATGTTTACTTACAGCTCAAGATGCCGGGTCATAATGGGACCATTACGGTTCACGGCAGTCGGAAGGTGGCCTTGGAATGTGAGGAAGGCGATGCAGCTTATGTAGAGTCTGTTTGTGCAACAGAGGAGTTGAAGTTTTACAAAGACAATGTTGACCCAACTGATATGACCTCTCTGAAAAAGCCGACTACGGAGCATGAGCCGGCAATGAAATTTAAGTCAGCTGATGAGACTAAACTTGTCGATTTCGTTCCAGGAGATTCATCTCAGCAGTTTAGCATCAGTGCCAACCTGGATCCAAAATAGGAAAGCGCGCTCATCGAGTTCATCCGTGAGAATAGGGACATCTTTGCATGGAAACCTTCTGACATGCCAGGTGTACCTAGAGAACTCGCTGAGCACACCCTCAATGTTGATCCGAAATTTAAGCCGGTCAGGCAGTTCCTTCGGCGGTTCAATGAGGAGAGGCGGAAAGCTATTGGGGAAGAGGTGGCCCGGCTCTTGGCGGCCGGGTTTATTGTTGAAGTCTTCCACCCAGAGTGGTTAGCTAACCCAGTGCTAGTACTCAAAAAGAACGACACCTGGCGGATGTGTGTGGATTACACGGACTTGAACAAGGCGTGTCCGGCTGATCCTTTTGCCCTCCCCCGTATTGATCAAATCATTGATGCTACGGCAGGTTGTGCACATTTAAGTTTCTTGGATGCTTATTCCGGATATCATCAGATTAAAATGGCAGTTAAGGACCAGGAGAAGACGGCGTTCATCACTCCCTTTGGAGCCTTCTGCTATGTATCCATGCCCTTTGGACTTAAGTGTGCACAGGCGACTTATCAGCGTTGCGTACAGAACTGTCTTCATAAACAGATTGGGCACAATGTTCACGCTTATGTGGACGATATTGTGGTGAAGTCCATAAAGGAGGAAGCCTTGATAGATGATTTGAGAGAAACCTTTGATAATCTCCGGGTCTACAAGATGATGCTTAACCCAGCCAAGTGTGTCTTTGGTGTTCCTGCAGGCAAACTATTGGGGTTTTTGGTTTCTGACAGAGGCATTGAAGCTAACCCGGAGAAGATCAAGGCCATCACCTCCCTGGCTAAGCCGGCATGTATAAATGACGTTCAGCGCTTGGCGGGTCGCATCGCTGCTTTAAGCCGGTTTATAAGCCGGTTGGGTGAGAAAGCCATGCCATTGTATCAGTTGATGAAGAAAGCTGATAACTTTGTCTGGAATGATGCAGCTAATACCGCTTTTGAGGATTTGAAGAAGCAGCTGGCAGAGCCCCCAGTCCTTGCTGCTCCGGTTGATAAGGAGCCCTTATTACTATACGTGGCGGCGAACATACGAGCCGTCAGTGTGGCTATGGTGGTGGAGCGCAAGGAGGAGGGCAAGGAGCATCCGGTTCAGCGGTCGGTTTATTATGTCAGCGAAGTGCTCATTGAGACCAAGCAGCGATATCCGCATTGGCAGAAGCTTGTTTATGGTGTGTTCATGGCAAGCCGGAAACTTAAGCATTATTTTCAAGGTCATCCCATCACTGTGGTCAGTTCTGCCCCTCTTGGTGATATCATTCAAAATAGGGAGGCCACAGGGAGAGTAGCTAAGTGGGCTATAGAGCTTGGACCTCATGGTCTCAAGTACGTGCCACGCACTGCTGTTAAATCTCAGGCCTTGGTGGATTTCATCAATGACTGGACAGAGTCGCAAGTGCCTGAGCAGAAGCCGGATAACACATATTGGACTATCCATTTTGATGGGTCCAGACAGTTGGAGGGCTCGGGGGCTGGAGTTTGTTGGCTTCCCCTAAAGGGGACAAGTTTCATTATGTGCTACAGTTGATGTTTCCTTGCACTAACAACGCGGCTGAGTACGAGGCCTTGCTCCATGGTCTTCGGGTGGCTAAAGAGATGAGCTTAAGCCGGGTAAGGTGCTTCGGTGATTCAGATTTGGTGGCTCAGCAAGTATCAGGAAAGTGGGATTCCAAGGACCCTCTCATGGCGGCTTATCGCCGCGAGGTTGATGCCATTGCTGGGCACTTTCAGGGTTACCAGGTGGAACACATCGATCGCAGGAAGAACGAGGCGGCTGATGCTTTAAGCCGGCTGGGCTCTCAGCGAAAACCGGTGCCGCCTAATACTTTCCTGGATGTCCTGTATAACCCTTCTGTTAAGTTGCCTACAGAGGAAGACTTGGCTGTCCCTGACCCGGAGGCACGACTGGTGGCGGCTCTCCATGTCATACCAGACTGGACAATGCCATATCTGGCTTACATGACCCGGGGCGAGTTGCCTGAGGATGAAACTCTGGCCAGGAAAATAACCCGGCGGGCTAAGTCAATGGTTGTTATCGATGGTGAGTTGCATCATCGCAGTATTACAGGGGCGTTTCAGCGTTGTGTCTCCCCTACGGAAGGTCAAGAAATCTTGCGTGAGATCCATGAAGGGGATTGTGGCCATCACGTCGGTTCAAAGTCTCTTGTGGCCAAGGCTTTTTGCCATGGTTTTTATTGGCTGACGGCTCATGCTGATGCGGAGGACTTGGTCAGTAAATGTGATGGTTGCCAGAGGTTCTCACGACGGGCTCATGTGCCGGCTCAGGAGCTGAGGATGATCCCAATCACTTGGCCCTTTGCGGTCTGGGGGCTTGATATGGTTGGGCCTTTTAAAAGGTCCAAGGATAAGAAGACCCACCTCTTGGTGGCGGTTGACAAATTCACAAAGTGGGTGGAAGCTGAGCCAGTTAGCAAGTGTGATGCAGCCACGGCGGTTCAATTTATGAAAAAGGTGATTTTCCGCTTTGGCTTTCCGCACAGCATTATAACTGACAATGGCACCAATCTCTCCAAAGGCGCCATGGAAGAGTTTTGTCAACGAGAGCATATCCGACTTGATGTTTCCTCAGTGGCTCATCCTCAATCCAATGGTCAAGCTGAGAGAGCTAATCAGGAGATTCTGAAGGGCATCAAGCCCCGGCATTTGGTCCCTTTGCAACGGACGCCGGGTTGTTGGGTGGAGGAGTTGCCCTCCGTGTTATGGAGCATCAACACTACTCCCAACAGGTCTACAGGTTTTACGCCTTTCTTCATGGTTTACGGAGCGGAAGTAGTCCTCCCCAGTGACATCCGTCATGACTCACCTCGCGTGGCGGCTTACATTGAGGCGGATAATGAACAGGCGCGCCAAGATGCTCTTGACTTGTTGGATGAATAGCGTGATGTGGCAGCAGCCCGTTCAGCGATTTACCAACAAGACCTGCGCCGTTATCATAGCCGCCGGGTAAAATCCCGGGTCTTCCAGGAAGGTGATCTCGTGCTCCGGCTCATCCAGGATCAAACAGATGCACACAAGTTATCCCCGCCTTGGGAAGGGCCCTTTGTGGTCAGCAAGAACTTGCACAACGGGTCATATTACCTCATTGACATTCAGGAGCACAAAGATTGACGTAAGTCGGAGGAAGAGACCCGTCGGCCGTGGAACATAGCTCAGCTTCGGCCTTACTACACTTGAGCCACCGGCTCTCGTGGTGTATATATTTCTCTCAGCCATGTATATATTATAATAAGCAATAAAGCAGGACCTCTGTCCTTTTTTCTCCTCCAAGTATGCACGTGTTGTTTTCATTGCAAGATTACATGATGACTTAAACGAGGATCCGGCTTATGATCGTACTCGAATCTAGCCGTAAGCTATAAGGTCACTTGGGGGCTTCCTGTTCAAACATGGGTCGTATTCGAACCAAAGAGAACATAGCTGTCGATACCCATTTGATTGGCAAAGTGCCGAGCTCATTTGGAGGTTACCTTTGGTCATATTTGAATCATAATTTAACCCCTCTGAGAACCGACATGGATCGTATTCGAATCAGCGTCGTTAAACAATTCTTAAAATCACTTGGGGGCTTCCTGTTCAAACATGGGTCGTATTCGAACCAAAGAGAACATAGCTGTCGGTACCCTCTTGATTGGCATCGCCACACCCACTGGGGGCTATATGATCGTATCCGAATCTTAGCTTAACCCCTTTGGGCCGGGTCTCTGGTCGTATTCGAACCGGAAGCCCCTAAGTTCTTCCGCTTTATCACAAGTTTTCTCTGATTATGTCAAGGTGTGTACAGCCGGGTCTTACTTTGCCGGCTTAACTTTGGTTTACAGTATTGCTGAACGCAATGGGTGTTATAAGACAGGTAAACCGGAGTTGTTTAAATCGGAAGTATGCTTGCAGGCCGTTAAGTATGTTCTTATGGCTGTATTCAGGATATCATTGAAGACAAGTCCTTTTTGATTCATATTCCGGGTTATCTAAAGCTTATGATTCTCAGGGCGGTAAGCCGCCTGGAGACTTGTGATTCGTCTTTCTATGCAGGATAGTTAAAGGCAATTATTTGAGACTAAGGGGAAAGTATGACCCGGGGAAATATCCAAGAGACAACTTCAAAAGACTTTAGCATTCAATACGTGCACGATGGCACGGCAGAGTTAAACTGTTGCACCTACTCTATTACAAAACTCATCAAGTCTAAAAGGGTGGAGCATTGTTTGATGAACCGCCAGCCGAGTTACGATGCTTGCTGAGTTGACGACTCCGGCTCGTTCCTATCCTCTCCTCTGGCTGATCCCAAGACCTGGAAGGTTGATGACTTCCAGTCGATGCCGCTGAGAGCTTCGAATTGGGCTTCCTCGTCAATTAACCCGGCCGGGTCAATCTCCGAGGCGAAAGTGTGCTGACGAGCCGGTGGGATCAAGTTGAGGGCTTCATAGCGAGGGGTTGGAATCCTCTGATTCTCCGCATTGTAACCCGGCTGGTACTTGGTCAGATCTGTATCGTTGCCGATAAGAGTAGCCACCGGGCGTACGGCCTTCACACAAGCTGCGAAGTCCTTCTGATCGAAAGCGGAGCCGTCTTCCTTCAGGCTTGGATAGCCCAGGGCGATGTCCGCCGGGTCTAACTCCGGCAGGAATGCTTTGGCCCGGCTCAGCGCGGCGATTGCTCCGGCTCTGCAGAGGCCCGTCGCAGCTCTTGAATCCGTTGAGGCAGTACAGCGAGCCGGCGAAGGACTTCTGCCAAGTGAGTCGGCACCTCGTTGGATAAGGCCACCATAGCTAAGGCACGCTGTGACCCGGTGTAGAGCTGCTCCACCAGGGTATACACGGCCTTCAGCTTGGTGACCACGCTCTGGTTGAGGTTGGCACTTCTGGAACCTGTTTAACAGAATCAGGTAAGCCGGCGACAAGGATGAATTATGAGATATAAACATTATAAACTTGATGAAAGCCGGTGAGGCGACTTACCGAAGATGGCGGCCACCATCTGGGAAACCTGGCGCTTTAGGCCGGAGAGCTCGGCGGTCTTCTTGGAGAGAGTCTTCTCCGCCTGTTCAGCCCGGGTCACCAATGCGGCCTTTTCTTCGGCCCATGCCTTCCGCTCAGCATCGAATTCTGTCTTCGGCTTCTCTTGCGCGGCGATGTTGGACACGAACTTGGCGTTTGCTTTCCGGGTCTCCATCTCTTGCATCTTCAGCCGGCTCTTGACATCAGCAAGGTCAGCCTCAAGTTTCTTGGCAGTAGCCTGTATAAGTTTCCGGGTTATGGCATGAACAGTTACTATATAAGTCCCAAGCGTTTTCCAAGCAAAGACACTTGGCACTTGGGGGCTAATGCATATTGAATGTATCTATCTACAAACTGTCGGCTCAATGGAGTAAGCCGGAACCTAAGTCTACAACATATTCAATCATAAGTCGTTGACTTGGGGGCTAGCATGGTAAAGATAACTATGCAGTAAGTAAGAGGACAGCAGAATGATACCTCAGATTTTTGCTGGATTTGGTTCACCATGGCGACCTCTGCGTCCCGGCTCTTGTGCACTTGGCTGATGTAGCCAGAGACGAGCTCTCCAATGCTCAGGTTGGTGTAGTCGGAGAGGTCCAGGTTCACCCGGTGGGGCCGCAGCAACTCCCCCTTAGCGGAGCACTTGGCCAGCACGGTAGGTCTCCCCGGCTCAACGAACTCCGTCCGGGTGATTACCACGTCCGGGTCGTCTGCTGGTGGAGCCGAGCTGGAGGCTTCCTGGTTAACAGAAGCTTCTGTAGTTGCCTTGGTAGTTGGGGCAGCGGCCTCAGGTGCCTTGTCGGTTGGAATGGTGGCTTCGGGGGCGGAGGCAGCTGGCGGTTCTTGAGCCGTCACCTCCGGTTCAGATAAGTCCGGCACTCCGGCTGACTTGGTCTTCTTCGCTCCCTTGGTGAGCTTTGCCTGGGCACCGAAAGGACAGAAACGTTAAGCACAAAAAGGGTAAGTATAGACAAGTATAAAAGGAGTTGGTTGTCATTACCCGGGCGCGGTCTTGAAAGCCGGAAGATTCGACTGCATAGAGTCGCCCGAAGAGGGGGAGGTCTCCTGATAATTTGAGTCAGAAGAATTGAGTGGCTGACGTATAACACCCGCCAACGGATGAAAAGGGTACAAGTGGGAAATAACCTTAGTTTGGTGCTTCCTTGATGCGTCAGGTAACCCGGAGGAGAGATCGGTGTCCTTGCTGGTCCGGGTGTGACGCCGGCTCTCATGAACCTGTCGCTTCAAAATAAATTGAGGATCTTGATAAGCTAAAGGATGTGAAAAGCTTACTTTCCGGGTTACCCTTCGGACTTTCAGCTTTGGCAAGGGCTCCGAGTCGGAGGAAAGTGACATTACCTCTTCAACCACCGGGTTACTTGCGTCGGTGTCATCCTGACAATGAGCAAGTATTGATAAGGCGGACAGCAACAAATAACAAATATAGCAAGGACTTAAAGGCTCAGGGCTTACCTCTGACTCGGAGCTGTCGCTTAATTGCATCAGCTCTGAAGCAGTAGGCCTGCTTCCTTTCTTGCGAGGGGCGGCTTTCTTGGCGGCTTTCTTCGCCTTCCTGGCCTTCTTGGCTGCCTCATGGTCGTATTTGACCCGCCAGAACTTGTCATCAGCCTTAAAAATGCAATGAGATTTTCTTAAAACAATTCAGATGAAAGTCATGTACAGATAAAGATGTTCAGATCAGCGGCTTGCCGCTGGGGCTGGGTTGGTCTTACAGAAGGGGGCTAACCCGGTCCTTCCGCAATCTGCCAAGCTCTCGTTCAATAGAGCCTTGGTCATCTCCTCTGCGACATCCTCAGGAAGGTCATTGCGGCTGTGTCTCTGAGGGTCATCTTTTTGGTCCGTGTACTCGCACATTAAGCCGGGGCGGCGGCTTAATGGGATCACCCGCCAGGAGATCCAGACCCGGACCAGGTCGATTCCGTTCAGACCATTGCCCAGGAGAGCCTTGATCTTGTTGATGGTTGGGAGCAGAGGTTGGCGCTCCGCTTGCATCAGCTTGTCGGACAGTGGGTGAGTCGGCTCCAGACGCGAGGGGCGAAAGCCGGGCAATGGACTCTCGTCAGCTGGCGACGTGTCTTGGCAGTAAAACCACGTCAGGTTCCAGTCCTTGGGGTGGTTGGGCGGCTCTGCGTAAGGGAAAAGGCAGTCCCTACGCCGCTGAATGGAGATGCCACCTAATTCCAGACTTGGCCCATTGGCGCACTCATTCTGACGGTTCAAGTAAAACAACTCTCTGAAGAGCAGCAGACTAGGTTCTTCTCCAAGGTAAACCTCGCAGAAGACTTGGAAATTGCAGATGTTGGACACTGAGTTGGGTCCTATATCTTGAGGCCGCAAATCGAAGAAGTTTAGAACATCTCTAAAAAACTTTGAGCCGGGCGGTGCGAAGCCCCGGCTCATGTGATCCGCAAAAATGACTACCTCCCCATCCTTTGGCTGTGGCCTCTCTTCTGACGGGTCAGGGGCACGGTAGGACATGACATCTTTCTTCGGCAGGTGGCCTGACTTTACAAAGTCCGCTAGTGTCTTGTTGGTGACATTGGACCTCATCCAATTGCAAGTGATGGGAGCTTTGGGAGCTTTGGGAGGCATGGTGAAAATCGGCAGTCTATGATAAAAGGAAAAACGTCCGGGTTAATTATGAGCCGGAGGAGATCTACAGTTCAAAGCTAAGGTGGCGGTTTATAAAGGGGACTAATGGTATACATCTAAGTGCATCAGGCTATTTAAGCCGCCGAGGGATTGAGAATAATTTGGTTGTCTACAGGCCTTATCATAGTTAAGCCGGAAATTTTTATGGCGCATGGTTTTCTTTAAGCCTGACGGTTCTACGGCGCGTGGTTTCTTTAAACCGGAATTATAAACCGCCAAGATTCAATGATTGCAGTTTTTTACTAAGTGTGGTAAAACAGGTTTCACACATTGCAGTAACTTTTTTGGATCAAAATGGTCGGGCAAAAGAAAAAATTTCTAGACCTAGAAACAGAAGTGAGGGAGCTCTTGGGCTTGAACAAAGTTCCTATGCAGTAAAAGGAGAGCTGCCTGCATGTAAAATGGGTGCTAAACAGTCACCGCAACAGTTCTATGCAGATCTAAGATCGAAAGGAGCAGTAAGAAGAAAAACTACCGGAGTTTGTGGCAATGGCGACGAACACGAAGAACGCGGACGAACCCTACGGCAGATCTATTCTACAGGACAAGCAGGACTTACAGGAGCTGGAGAGCCGCGGAGGTTGTCACGTTTCTCTGGTCCGATCAGGGTGATGCAGCGGCCTGAGTTGATGACGATGAGGTTTCCCGCGGCGGCGACAGCAGCAGAGCTCGGGCAGGGGAGCAGTGGCGCGAGGAAGAAGACGAAGGAGAGAGAGGTGGCTGGAGGCCCGTCGGGCCGGCCTATTTATAAGGCAAGCTCATGAGTAGGCACGAGGATCAAGGAGTCTACGGCGTGGTTATCTCCTCATGAAACGCCTCGATTTTCGGGAAGACAGTAAAAGCAAAGATCCGTTGCGGATCTGGCGGAGTAAACAACGGGCTTAATGGAAGATGACGTCATGGCGGATTATCCGGAGGTCAGAGGATGACGACGCGCCGGGTTATGGCCTTCACACAAATGGTAAGCCGGAGATTTTTTCTGTCGAAAGAATTGAAGATTGACGTGAGCCGGCTCAAATCAATCTGGGGCCTAATGTTGAGGATATAGACCTTAGAGTCACCCGCCAGGAGGGGCCGGGTTACTCATATGGTCACTGCCAGAAGCCCGGCGCCAAGCTTAAGGATGGTGGGCCAAAGATGGGCTTAAGACCCAGATATGGCTTAAGGCCCGTAGTTATAATCATTATTATGGTAGAACTTGTAGTGTAAGGCAAAAATAGTTGAGAGTCCGAGCCGGACACTCTTATGAGCCGGCCGGGACTCTGAGAGCTGCTGGGCGTCGGCCTCCCTATATAAAGGGACGACCCGGCAGCGGTTTAGGGACAAGAACGATCTCATCGAGAGCCGGGCATAGCAGTTTAGCTCCCTGGTTATCGAAACCCTAATCAATACCACCTCAAACTGGACGTAGGCTTTTACCTTCACTGTAAGGGGCCGAACCAGTATAAACCCCTTGTGTTCCTTGTCCCGCATAACCCCTTCAAGCTTCCTAGCTGCGATGGCTCCACGACTAAGTCCTAGCTCGAGGACATCTGCCGTGACAATTCCACGACACATGGAGTCTTGGTGCTGATCATGTTTTAACCCGGGAGTGAGGCTTAGTCAACGGGTCTGCAACATTCAGATCCGTATGTATTTTGCAAACTTCTATGTCACCCTCCTTGACTAGATCGCGGATGGAATTGAAGCGTCTCTTGATGTGCTTGGATCTCTTGTGAAATCTGGATTCCTTCGCCAAGGTAATTGCTCCAGTATTGTCACAAAAGATTTTCATTGGACCCGATGCACTAGGTATGACACCTAGATCGGATATGAACTCCTTCATTTGCTGCTTCCGAAGCAGCTATGTACTCCGCTTCACACGTAGATTCCGCCACGACGCTCTGTTTGGAACTGCACCAACTGACAGCTCCACCATTCAATATAAATATGTATCCGGTTTGTGAGTTAGAGTCATCCGGATCAGTGTCAAAGCTTGCATTGACGTAACCATTTACGACGAGCTCTTTGTCACCTCCATAAACGAGAAACATATCCTTAGTCCTCTTTAGGTATTTTAGGATGTTCTTGACCGCTGTCCAGTGATCCACTCCTGGATTACTTTGGTACCTCCCTACTATACTTATAGCAAGGCACACATCAGGTCTGGTACACAACATTGCATACATGATAGAACCTATGGCAGAGGCATAGGGAATGACTTTCATTTTCTCTCTATCTTCTGTAGTGGTCGGGCATTGAGTCTCACTCAACTTCACACCTTCTAACACAAGCAAGAACCCTTTCTTTGACTGATCCATTTTGAACTTCTTCAAAATCTTATCAAGGTATGTGCTTTGTGAAAGTCCAATTAAGCGTCTTGATTTATCTCTATAGATCTTGATATCCGATATGTAAGCAGCTTCACCAAGGTCTTTCATAGAAAAACTCTTATTGAAGTATCCTTTTATGCTATATAGAAATTCTATATCATTTCCAATCAACAATATGTCATCCACATATAATATTAGGAATGCTACAGACATCCCACTCACTTTCTTGTAAATACAGGCTTCTCCAAAAGTCTGTATAAAACCATATGCTTTGGTCACACTATCAAAACGTTTATTCCAACTCTGAGAGGCTTGCACCAGTCCATAAATGCATCGCTGGAGCTTGCACATTTTGTTAGCACCCTTTGGATCGACAAAACCTTATGGTTGCATCATATACAACTCTTCTTCTAGAAATCCATTCAGGAATGTAGTTTTGACGTCCATTTGCCAAATTTCATAATCATAAAATGCGGCAATTGCTAACATGATTCGGACAGACTTAAGCATCGCTACGAGTGAGAAAGTCTCATCGTAGTCAACTCCTTGAACTTGTCAAGAACCTTTTGCAACAAGTCAATCTTTGTAGACAGTAACATTACTGTCAGCGTCGGTCTTCTTCTTGAAGATCCATTTATTTTCTATGGCTTGCCGATCATCGGGCAAGTCAACCAAAGTCCACACTTTGTTCTCATACCTGGATCCCATCTCAGATTTCATGGCCTCAAGCCATTTGTGGAATCTGGGCTCATCATCGCTTCCTCATAGTTCGTAGGTTCGTCATGGTCAAGTAACATGACGTCTAGAACAGGATTACCGTACCGCTCTGGTGCGGATCTTACTCTAGTTGACCTACGAGGTTCGGTAGTAACTTGATCAGAAGCTTCATGATCATATCATTAGCTTCCTCACTAATTGGTGTAGGAATCACTGGAACTGATTTCTATGATGAACTACTTTCCAATAAGGGAGCAGGTACAATTACCTCATCAAGTTCTACTTTCCTCCCACTCACTTCTTTCAAGAGAAACTCCTTCTCTAGAAAGGATCCATTCTTAGCAACGAATATTTTTCCTTCGGATCTGTGATAGAAGGTGTACCCAATAGTCTCCTTTGGGTATCCTATGAAGACACATTTCTCCGATTTGGGTTCAAGCTTATCAGGTTGAAGCTTTTTCACATAAGCATCACAACCCCAAACTTTAAGAAACGACAACTTTGGTTTCTTGCCAAACCACAGTTCATATGGTGTCGTCTCAACGGATTTAGATGGTGCCCTATTTAACGTGAATGCAGTCGTCTCTAAAGCATAACCCCAAAACGATAGCGGTAAATCAGTAAGAGACATCATAGATCGCACCATATCTAATAAAGTGCGGTTACGACGTTCGGACACACCATTACGCTGTGGTGTTCCAGGTGGCGTGAGTTGCGAAACTATTCCGCATTGTTTCAAATGAAGACCAAACTCGTAACTCAAATATTCACCTCCATGATCAGATCGTAGAAACTTTATTTTCTTGTTACGACGATTTTCCACTTCACTCTGAAATTCTTTGAACTTTTCAAATGTTTCAGACTTATGTTTCATCAAGTAGATATACCCATATCTGCTCAAATCATCTGTGAAGGTCAGAAAATAACGATACCCGCCGCGAGCCTCAACACTCCTCGGACTGCATACATCAGTATGTATTATTTCCAACAAGTCTGTTGCTCGCTCCATTGTTCCGGAGAACGGAGTCTTAGTCATCTTACCCATGAGGCGTGGTTCGCAAGCATCAAGTGATTCATAATCAAGTGATTCCAAAAGCACATCAGCATGGAGTTTCTTCATGCTCTTTACACCAATATGACCTAAACGGCAGTGCCACAAATGGGTTGCACTATCATTATTAAACTTATATCTTTTGGCTTCAATTCTATGAATATGGGTATCACTACTATCGAGATTCAATAAAAATAGACCACTCATCAAGGGTGCATGACCATAAAAGATATTACTCATATAAATAGAACAACCATTATTCTATGATTTAAATGAATAACCGTCTCGCGTCAAACAAGATCCAGATATAATGTTCATGCTTAACGCTGGCACCAAATAACAATTATTCAGGTCGAAAACTAATCCCGAAGGTAGATGTAGAGGTAGCGTGCCGACGGCGATCACATCGACTTTGGAACCTTTTCCCACGTGCATCGTCACCTCGTCCTTAGCCAATCTTTGCTTAATCCATAGCCCGTGTTTCGAGTTACAAATATGAGCAACAGAACCAGTATCAAATACCCAGGAGCTACTACGAGCATTAGTAAGGTACACATCAATAACATGTATATCAAATATACCTTTCACTTTGCCATCCTTCTTATCCACCAAATACTTGGGGCAGTTTTGCTTCCAGTGACCAGTCCCTTTGAAGTAGAAGCACTCAGTCTCAGGCTTAGGTCCAGACTTGGGCTTCTTCACTTGAGCGGCAACTTGCTTGCCGTTCTTCTTGAAGTTCCCCTTCTTCCCTTTGCCCTTCTTCTTGAAACTAGTGGTCTTGTTAACCATCAACACTTGATGCTCCTTCTTGATTTCTACCTCCGCAGCCTTTAGCATCGCGAAGAGCTCGGGAATTGTCTTATCCATCCCTTGCATATTATAGTTCATCATGGAGCTTTTGTAGCTTGGTGGCAGTGATTGAAGAACTCTGTCAATGACACTATCAACCGAAAGACTAACTCCCAGTTGAGTCAAGTGATTGTGGTACCCAGACATTTTGAGTATATGTTCACTGACAGAACTATTCTCCTCCATTTTGCAGCTATAGAACTTATTGGAGACTTCTATTTCTCAATCCTGGCATTTGCTTGAAATATTAACTTCAACTCCTGGAACATCTCATATGCTCCATGACGTTCAAAACGTCGTTGAAGTCCCGGTTCTAAGCCGTAAAGCATGGCACACTAAACTATCGAGTAGTCATCAGCTTTGCTCTGCCAGGCGTTCATTACGTTCAGCGTTGCTCCTGCAGCAGGTCTTGCACCTAGCGGTGCTTCCAGGACGTAATTCTTCTGTGCAGCAATGAGGATAATCCTCAACTTACGGACCCAGTCCGTGTAGTTGTTACCATCATCTTTCAACTTAGTTTTCTCTAGGAACGCATTAAAATTCAACGGAACAGTAGCACGGGCCATTTATCTACAACAACATAGACATGAAAAAATACTATCAGGTACTAAGTTCATGATAAATTAAAGTTCAATTAATCATATTACTTAAGAACTCCCACTTAGATAGACACCCTCTAATCATCTGATACGTCCATTTTGCATCATGCTTTTATATCGATATTTATTGCATTATGGGTTGTTACTACACGTTATGTCACAATACTTATGCCTATTCTCTCTTATTTTACAAGGTTTACATGAAGAGGGAGAATGCCGGCAGCTGGAATTCTGGGCTGGAAAAGGAGCAAATATTAGAGACCTATTCTGCACAACTCCAAAAGTCCTGAAACTCCACGAAAGTTATTTTTGGAATTAATAAAAAATACTGAGCGAAGAAAGTACCAGAGGGGGCCACCCACCATCCACGAGGGTGGGGGCGCACCCTACCCCCTGGGCACGCCCCTGCCTCGTGGGCCCCCTGGCAGGCCTCCGGTGCCCATCTTCTGCTATATGAAGTCTTTTACCCTGGAAAAAATCATAAGCAAGCCTTCGGGAAGAAACTCGGGGAGATCAACAAGGATGATGGGATCAATAAGGCCATGGAGGACCAAGTATGATGGGATCAAGAAGGCCATGGAGGACCAAGTTCCGGCAGCAGAAGATCAAGACATCCTCCAACCTCATCACAATCTTCTTACCCCAACGGAGATTGAAGCTTTCAAGATGATTGAGTTAGCTCGCATACAAAATAAGTATCTCACACGTGAAAATATTTTGTTGAAGGAGCATATCACCACACTCAAGGGCATTATTCACAAATTGGAGGATCTCCTACGCTCGATGTGCGACTATCCATCATCACCACCATCTCCTTCACCAGCAAAAGAGATATAATCACATGGGTATGGGCACTCCCCTTTGCAACTTCCAAGCTTGGGGGAGGTGCTCCGGTATCGTATCACTATCACACTCCTATCTTTACTGTTTTTCTTAGTTCGATCCTTTTGGTAATATCTTGATCTAGTAGAATAAAGTTTTAGTATGATTTAGTTTTGAGTTTTGCTTTATGATCCTTCTATGTAATCGAGTTCGTGAGCTATATATAATAAAGATTAGTGTTGAGTCAAGGGCTTGATTATCTTGCTATGATCGTGAGGGAATTAAAAAGAAAAGAGAAAGAGTAAAAAGAAATAAAGAGATCATATTGATCATATGGAAAGTAATGACTTCACATAAAAAGAGTATGATGAATAAAAGTTGTTGAGAGTTGACAAACATAGTTTTGGTCATCTTTGCAATTAATAGGAAGTAATAAAGAAAGAGAGGTTTTCACATATAAATATACTATCTTGGACATATTTTATGATTTTGAGCACTCATTAAAATATGACATGCTAAAGAGTTGATGTTGGACAAGGAAGACAACGTAATGGGTTATGTTTTCTTATATCCGAAATAAAGTATATTGTCATGGATCATCCAACATGTTGAGCTTGCCTTTCCCTCTCATGCTAGCCAAATTCTTTGCACCAAGTAGAGATACTCCTTGTGCTTCCGAGTACCGTTAAACCCAGTTTTGCCATGAGAGTCCACCACATCTACCTATGGATGGAGTAAGATCCTTCAAGTAAGTTGTCATTGTTGCATGCAATAAAAATTGCTCTCTAAATATGTACGATTTATTAGTGCAGAGAAAATAAGCTTTATACGATCTTGTGATGTGGAAGAAATAAAAGCGATGGACTGCATAATAAAGGTCCATATCACAAGTGGCAATATAAAGTGACGTTCTTTCGCATTAAGATTTTGTGCATCCAACCATGAAAGCACATGACAACCTCTGCTTCCCTCTGCGAAGGGCCTATCTTTTACTTTTGTCTTATACCTTATGCAAGAGTCATGGCGATCTTCACCTTTCCTTTTTACATTTTATCCTTTGGCAAGCACATTGTGTTGGAAAGATCCTGATATATATATATATCCAATTGGATGTAAGTTAGCATGAATTATTATTGTTGACATTACCCTTGAGGTAAAAGGTTGGGAGGCAACACTATAAGCCCCTATCTTTCTCTGTGTCCGATTAAAACTCCATACCCATAAAGTATTGCGTGAGTGTTAGCAATTGTGAAAGACTAAATGATAGTTGAGTATGTGGACTTGCTGAAAAGCTCTTATATTGACTCTTTCCGATGTTATGATAAATTGCAATTGCTTCAATGACTGAGATTATAGTTTGTTGGTTTTCAATGAAGTTTCTGATTCATACTTTACATTGTGAATAGATTGTTACTTCAGCATAAGAAATCATATGACAAAATATATCTATGTTGCTGTTATAAGAATGATCATGATGCCCTCATTTCCGTATTTTATTTTATCGACACCTCTAACTCTAAACATGTGGACATATTTATCGTTATCGGCTTCTGCTTGAGGACAAGCGAGGTCTAAGCTTGGGGGCGTTGATACGTCCATTTTGCATCATGCTTTTATATCGATATTTATTGCATTATGGGTTGTTATTACACGTTATGTCACAATACTTATGCCTATTCTCTCTTATTTTACAAGGTTTACATGAAGAGGGAGAATGCCGGCAGCTGGAATTCTGGGCTGGAAAAGGAGCAAATATTAGAGACCTATTCTGCACAACTCCAAAAGTCCTGAAACTCCACGGAAGTTATTTTTGGAATTAATAAAAAATATTGAGCGAAGAAAGTACCAGAGGGGGGCACCCACCATCCACGAGGGTGCGGGGCGCGCCCTACCCCGCTGGGTGCGCCCCCCTGCCTCGTGGGCCCCCTGGCAGGCCTCCGGTGCCCATCTTTTGCTATATGAAGTCTTTTACCCTGGAAAAAATCATAATCAAACCTTCGGGAAGAAACTCCGCCGCCACGAGGCGGAACCTTGGTGGAACCAATCTAGGGCTCCGGCGGAGCTGTTCTGCCGGGGAATATTCCCTCCGGGAGGGGGAAATCATCGCCATTGTCATCACCAACGATCCTCTCATCGGGAGGGGGTCAATCTCCATCAACATCTTCACCAGCACCTTCTCCTCTAAAACCCTAGTTCATCTCTTGTATCCAATCTTTGTCCCAAAACCTCAGATTGGTACCTGTGGGTTGCTAGTAGTGTTGATTACTCCTTGTAGTTGATGCTAGTTGATTTATTTGGTGGAAGATCATATGTTCAGATCCTTTATGCATATTAATATCCCTCTGATTATGAACATGAATATGATTTGTGAGTAGTTACGTTTGTTCCTGAGGACATGGGAGAAGTCTTGCTATAAGTAGTCATGTGAATTTGGTATTCGTTCGATATTTTGATGAGATGTATGTTGTCTCTCCTCTAGTGGTGTTATGTGAACGTCTACTACATGACACTTCACCATTGTTTGGGCCTAGAGGAAGGCATTGGGAAGTAATAAGTAGATGATGGGTTGCTAGAGTGACAGAAGCTTAAACCCTAGTTTATGAGTTGCTTCATAAGGGGCTAATTTGGATCCATATGTTTCATGCTATGGTTAGGTTTACCTTAATACTTCTTTTGTAGTTGCGGATGCTTGCAATAGGGGTTAATCATAAGTGGGATGCTTGTCCAAGAAAGGACAGCACCCAAGCACCGGTCCGCCCACATACCAAATTATCAAAGTAACGAACGCAAATCATATGAGCGTGATGAAAACTAGCTTGACGATAATTCCCATGTGTCTTCGGGAGCGCTTTTCTCTATATAAGAGTTTGTCCAGGCTTGTCCTTTGCTACAAAAAGGATTGGGCCATCTTGCTGCACCTTATTTACTTTTATTACTTGTTACCCGTTACAAATCACCTTATCACAAAACTATCTGTTACCGATAATTTCAGTGCTTGCAGAGAATACCTTGCTGAAAACCGCTTATCATTTCCTTCTGCTCCTCATTGGGTTCGACACTCTTACTTATCGAAAAGGCTATGATAGATCCCCTATACTTGTGGGTCATCATCATCTAAGTGATCACATGATCCATATCAACTAAACCATGTCCAATCATCAAGTGAGATGGAGTAGTTTTCAATGGTGAACATCACTATGTTGATCATATCTACTATATGATTCACGCTCGACCTTTCGGTCTCAGTGTTCCGAGGCCATATATGCATATGCTAGGCTCGTCAAGTTTAACCCGAGTATTCTGCATGTGCAAAACTAGCTTGCACCCGTTGTATGCGAACGTAGAGCTTATCACACCCGATCATCACATGGTGTCTCGGCACGACGAACTGTCGCAACGGTGCATACTCAGGGAGAACACTTGTACCTTGAAATTTAGTGAGAGATCATCTTATAATGCTAAACACCACATGCAAAATAAGTGATAAGATGCATAAAAAGATAAACATCACATGCAATCAAAATAAGTGATATGATATGGCCATCGTCATCTTGTGCCTTTGATCTCTATCCCCAAAGCACCGTCATGATCACCATCGTCACCGGCTTGACACCTTGATCTCCATCGAAGCATCGTTATCGTCTCGCCAACTATTGCTTCTATGACTATCGCTACCACTTAGTGATAAAGTAAAGCAATTACATGGCGATCGCATTTCATACAATAAAGCAAAAACCATATGGCTCCTGCCAGTTGTTGATAACTGTTACAAAACATGATCATCTCATACAACAATTTATATATCATCACGTCTTGACCATATCACATCACAGCAAGCCCTGCAAAAACAAGTTAGACGTCCTCTACTTTGTTGTTGCAAGTTTTACGTGGCTGCTACGGGCTTCTAGCAAGAACCGTTCTTACCTACGCATCAAAACCACAATGATTTTTCGTCAAGTGTGTTGTTTTAACCTTCAACAAGGACCGGACGTAGTCAAACTCAATTCAACTAAAGCTGGAGAAACAGACACCCACTAGCCACCTATGTGCGAAGCACGGCGGTAGAACCAGTCTCGTGAACGCGGTCATGTAATGTCGGTCTGGGCCGCTTCATCCAACAATACCGTCGAATCAAAGTATGACATGCTGGTAAGCAGTATGACTATTATCGCCCACAACTCTTTGTGTTCTACTCATGCATATAACATCTACGCATAGACCTGGCTCAGATGCCACTGTTGAGGAACGTAGTATTTCAAAAAAAATCCTACAATCACGCAATATCTATCTAGGGGAAACATAGCAACAAGCGGGGAGAGTGTGTCCATGTACCCTCGTAGACCGAAAGCGGAAGCGTTTAATAACGTGTTTGATGTAGTCGAACATCTTCGCGATCCAACCGATCCAAGTACCGAACGCACGGCACCTCCACGATCTGCACACGTTAAGCTCGGTGATGTCCCTCGTACTCTTGATCCAGTTGAGGCCGAGGGATAGTTCCGTCAGCACGACGGTGTGGCGACGGTGATGATGAAGTTACCGGCGTAGGGCTTCGCCTAAGCACTATGACGATATGACCGAGGTGTGTTTCTGTGGAGGGGGGCACCGCACACGGCTAAAAGATCAACTTGTGTGTCTATGGGGTGCCCCCCTCCCCTGTATATAAAGGAGGGAGGGAGGAGGCCGGCCTGCCCCTAGAGGCGCGCCCCAAGGAGAGGAGTCCTACTAGGACTCCAAGTCCTAGTAGGATTCCACTTGGTGGAAGGGAGGAAGAAGGAAGGAGAGGGAGAGGGAGAGGGAAAGAGGGGTCGCGCCACCTCCCCTAGTCCTATTCGGACTCCCCTTGGGGGGCGCGCGCCACCTCCTGGCTGCTGCCCTCTCTCTCCCCTAAGGCCCACTAAGGCCCATTAATTCCCCGGGGGGTTCCGGTAACCCCTCCGGCACTTCGGTTTTATCCGAAACTATCCGAAACACTTCTGGTGTCCGAATAACATGGTCCAATATATCAATCTTTATGTCTCGACCATTTTGAGACTCCTCGTCATGTCCGTGATCTCATCCGGGACTCCGAACAACCTTCAGTACATCAAATCACATAACTCATAATACGAATCGTCATCGAATGTTAAGCGTGCGGACCCTACGGGTTCGAGAACTATGTAGACATGACCGAGACACATCTCCGGTCAATAACCAATAGCGGAACCTAGATGCTCATATTGGCTCCTACATATTCTACGAAGATCTTTATCGGTCAAACCGCATAACAACATACGTTGTTCCCTTTGTCATCGGTACGTTACTTGCCCGAGATTCGATCGTCGGTATCACCATACCTAGTTCAATCTCGTTACCGGCAAGTCTCTTTACTCGTTTCGTAATGCATCATCCCGCAACTAACTCATTAGTCACATTGCTTGCAAGGCTTATAGTGATGTGCATTACCGAGAGGGCCCAGAGATACCTCTCCGACAATCGGAGTGACAAATCCTAATCTCGATCTATGCCAACTCAACAAACACCATCGGAGACACCTGTAGAGCATCTTTATAATCACCTAGTTATGTTGTGACGTTTGATAGCACACTAAGTGTTCCTCCGGTATTCGGGAGTTGCCTAATCTCATAGTCATAGGAACATGTATAAGTCATGAAGAAAGCAATAGCAATAAACTAAACGATCATAGTGCTAAGATAACGGATGGGTCTTGTCCATCACATCATTCTCTAATGATGTGATCCCGTTCTTCAAATGACAACACATGTCTATGGCTAGGAAACTTAACCATCTTTGATTAACGAGCTAGTCTAGTAGAGGCATACTAGGGACACTGTTTGTCTATGTATTCACACATGTACTAAGTTTCCGGTTAATACAATTCTAGCATGAATAATAAACATTTATCATGATATAAGGAAATATAAAAAACAACTTTATTATTGCCTCTAGGGCATATTTCCTTCAGGAAGGCCCATATGTTATCGAGGAGGTTTATCGGTCTGGAGCCATCAAAATAAATAATGTTGAAGGTACTAACCCGAAGGTTGTTAATGGGCAACGAATAAAACATTATATCTCAGGTACGCCCATTAATGTTGAAAGTAATATTATCCAAACTTTGACACCGGAAGAACACGTAAAAGAGTCCTTCCGGAACACTCCAGAATCGTGAAAATAAGGAGGTACGTGATGTGGTAAGTAAACGGACTCCGAAAAATCCGCAATTTTTTTTGTCAGTTTTGGAATATTTAGAAAAATAGGAAAATAAAAAACTTTCATGAAGTGTACCCTGGTGGGCACAAGACACCAGGGCGCGCCTGGCGCACCCAGGTGGGTTGTGCCCACCTTGGACACCTTCCGGACTCCGTTTTTCTACAGCTTGCTTGTTCCCCAAGATAAAAATCTATATATACTTCCCGAACCTGTTAACCACCGTATCGCGGAGAAATCCTCTGTTCTCTTTTCTTGCTGTTTTCTGTCAGATCCCAGCTACCATGGCCGCTTCAAGCTCCTCCAAGGACAAGTTCTTCAAGAACGTCATCAACCCATATCTGCGGGAGGTGGTGCAGCACCCTCAAACCATCCAGATGCATGAGGGGGTGTTGCACATCCGCGATGTGCAAGGACCCGAGGGGACAGGAACCATGGAGGCCAGGCTTGAAGCTATGGAGCAGGAAGTCTTCCGGTGCAAGGGGATGGTGGAGTGTGGACTCAACGCCAATCACCTCATGATCATGGACCTCTCCCGTGATCTCAAGGTGGATGGCAATCCCATGAAGGACATCGTCTTCACCCTCAACGAGCAAATCAACTTCCTCCAAAGCCAGATCTATGACCTCCAAAACCAAGTCTTTGAATATGAGGCAAGGTTTAAAGGTATGAGTTTGGCTGCTAGTTGCAGGACCCGTGAGACTCACTCCTCCTATGATGGTGGACCACTGCCATGGAAATCCGAGGATAAGATCTCTTCACCACCACCTTCTTCTTCATCACCTAAGGAGAATTGAGTATCGGGTATGGGCACTCCCCATGGCTTCCGCCAAGCTTGGGGGAGGTACCCCGGTATCGTATCATCCCACTATCATTTTGCCTTTACTTATTTTAGTTCTATATTTTATTTAGTTGAATAAAAGTTTAGTTCGATCTTTTCTTCTTTGAGAGCTTGCTTAGTGATCCATCCTTGTAATCGTGTGCAAGATATATAATAAAGTTAGTTTGAGTTTTTGCTTTCTTTACTTTCATGTTGCAAATAAAAGAAAGGAGATAAGGAAGAAAAATAGAAAGGAAATAAATAAAAGGAAAGAAATAATGAAAAAGATCATATACTAATCTTATGGTAGGTGGTGACACCACATAAGGAAAAGTATAAGTAGAAAATTTTATTAGAGATTGACAAACATAGCATTAGTCAATGATGCAACTCATGAAAGAATTAATAAGGGAAGGGAAGATTCACATATAAATATACTATCCTAGAAATCTTTTGTGATTGTGAGCCCTCATCAAAATATTATATGCCAAAATTGTTGACGTTGGACAAGGAAGACAACTTAATGGTTTATGTTTGTTTATATTCACATAGAAGTCATATTGTCATAGATCCTTTAACATGTGGTGCTTGCCCCCTATCTTTGTTAGCCAAAAATTCCGCACTAAGTAGAGATACTACTTGTGCATCCAAAAACCCTTAAACCTAAATCTTATTTTCAAGTGTCCACCATACCTACCTAGGGATTGAGCAAGATCCCTCAAGTAAGTTGTCATCGGAGCAAAAAGGCAATAAAAATTGCTTCTGAATGTGTGAGATCATTTAGTGTAAGAGAAAATTGAGTGTTGCACGAACTTGTGATGGTGAAGAATAAAAGTGACAAACTGCATAATAAAGGTCGCTATCACAAGGGGCAATGCAACGTGACGTTCTTTTGCACTAAGGGGTTGAGCATACAAACAAAAAGCGCATGGCAACCTCCGCTTCCCTCTGTGAAGGGCCTATCTTTCACTTTTATGTATTTACTTTTATGTAAAGAGTCAAAGTTTTCCTTCTATTCCTTTTTATTTTTCTCCTTTGGCAAGCATCATGTGGTGAGGAAAGATCTAGGCACATATGTCCAGTTGAATATAGATAGCATGAGTTATTATTGTTGACATCACCCTTGAGGTGAATACATTGGGAGGCGAAACTATAAGCCCCTATCTTTCTATGTATCCGGTTGAAACGTTTTGCTCATGTGTATGCGGTGAGTGTTAGAAATCGTAGAATACTATATGATGGTTGAGTATGTGGACTTGCCTAGAGGCTCCGACACGTGACCCTTCCTGAAAAGATGATGAACTGTAGTTGCAAAGTTACTGAGAACATAGTTTGTTGTTTTTTAATAAAGTTTTTGCTTTATAGTTCAATAGTGTGATGAATTGTCACTTATTCATGAGAAGTCTATGATAAAAGTCTTATGTTTAAGTTTGTTGTTGTTATAATAATGAACATGATGCTTCCATGTCCGTATTTTGTTTTTATCGACACCTCTCTCTCAAAGCATGTGGACATGTTTTTCGATTTCGGTTTTCGCTTGAGGACAAGCGAGGTCTAAGCTTGGGGGAGTTGGTACGTCTATTTTGCATCATGTTTCCTTACTGTTATTTATGATGTTTTTATCCATAATAATGCTTTTTAGAGTAATTATAATGCCTCTTCTCTCATAATTTACAAGGTACGCACAAAGAGGGAGAATTCCGGCAGCTGGAAATCTGGACCTGCAAAAGCTACGTCAGGCCACCTATTCTGCACAACTCCAAACAAGCTGAAACTTCATGGAGATTTTTTATCAAACATTTGAGGAATATTGGAGCAAATAACTACCAGAGGGGACCCACCAGGTGAGCACAACCCACCTGGGCGCGCCCTGGTGGGTTGTGCTCACCCAGGCCCACCTCCGGTGCCCATCTTCTGGTATATAGGTCATTCTGACCTAGAAAAAATGAGGGGAGGATTTTCGGGACGGAGCGCCGCCGTCTCGAGGCAGAACTTGGGCAGGGGCACTTTTGCCCTCCGGCGGAGCGATTCCGCCGGGGGAACTTCCCTCCTGGAGGGGGAAATCATCTTCATCATCATCACCAACAACTCTCCCATCTTGGGGAGGGAAATCTCCATCAACATCTTCAACAACACCATCTCATCTCAAACCCTAGTTCATCTCTTGTATTCAATCTTGTTACCGGAACTATAGATTGGTGCTTGTGGGTGACTAGTAGTGTTGATTACACCTTGTAGTTGATTACGATATGGTTTATTTGGTGGAAGATTATATGTTCAGATCCAATATGCTATTTAATACTCCTCTGATCATGAGCATGATTATCATTTGTGAGTAGTTACTTTTGTTCTTGAGGTCACGTGAGAAATCATGTTGCAAGTAATCATGTGAACTTGATATGTGTTAAATATTTTGATAGTATGTATATTATGATTCCATTAGTGGTGTCATGTGAACGTTGACTACATGACACTTCACCATATTTGGGCCTAAGGGAATGCATTGTGGAGTAGCAATTAGATGATGGGTTGCGAGAGTGACAGAAGCTTAAACCCCAGTTTATGCGCTATTCCGTAAGGGACCGATTGGATCCAAAAGTTTAATGCTATGGTTAGAATTTATTCTTAATACTTTTCTCATAGTTGTGGATGCTTGCGGGAGGGTTAATCATAAGTAGGAGGTTTGTTCAAGTAAGAACAGCACCTAAGCACCGGTCTACCCACATATCAAATTATCAAAGTAGCGAACACAAATCAAACCAACATGGTGAAAGTGACTAGATGAAAATCCCGTGTACCCTTAAGAACGCTTATCATAAGAGACCGTTTTGGCATGTCCTTTGCCTCAAAAGGATTGGGCTACCTTGCTGCACTTTTGTTACTACTATCATTACTTGCTCGTTAAAAATTATCTTGCTATCAAACTACTCCGCTATTACAATTTCAGCATTTGCAGACATTACCTTACTGAAAACTACTTGTCATTTCCTTCTGCTCCTCGTTGGGTTCGACACTCTTACTTACCGAAAAGAGCTACAATTGATCCCCTATACTTGTGGGTCATCACCTTCCCAGATGGGAAATGACAAAATTAGACATCGGGATCAGCCAAAGGCCGGACTACATGAGTCCAACAGTCGAATTTGAGCACAACGGTAACATTGCTTGCGGAGCAATTAATGCTAATTCCTCGATATCAGACAAATCTCTCGCAGCGAAGAACATCACGGTCTCTTGCTGACAAGTATTTGCTCGGAACACAAAGAGATTTCTCTCGCAACTTTCATAGGTTTTGGCTAAGTATCACAGCGGATCTAAGCATCGAGAACCTATACCCCTCTTAATAGTACGGAGGTCTGATACGTCTCCAACGTATCTATAATTTTTTATTGTTCCATGCTGTTATATTATCAATCTTGGATGTTTTATAATCATTTTATATCATTTTTGGTACTAATCTATTGACATAGTGCCAAGTGCCAGTTGTTGTTTTCTGCATGTTTTTTACATCGCGGGAAATCAATATCAGACAGAGTCCAAACGCAACGAAACTCCATGGAGATTTTTTTGGACCAGAAGGAACATAATGGGCCCTAGCTGCGCCTGGGGGGTGCTCCGAGGAGAGCACAACCCATCAGGGCGCGCCAGGAGGCCCAAGCGCCCCCTGGTGGGTTGTGCCCACCTCGGGTGCCCCCAGACCGCCTTTTTGCTCTATAAATACCCCAATATTCCCAAAACCCTAGGGGAGTCAACGAAATATTCATCCAGCCACCGCAGAGTCCAGAACCACCAGATCCAATCTAGACACCATCTCGGATGGGGTTCACCACCTCCATTGGTGCCTCTCCGATGATGTGTGAGTAGTTCTTTGTAGACCTCCGGGTCCGTAGTTAGTAGCTAGATGGCTTCCTCTCTCTCTCTCTCTCTCTCTCTCTCTCTCTCTCTCTCTGAATTCTCAATACAATGGTCTCTTGGAGATCCATATGATGTAACTCTTTTGCGGTGTGTTTGTTGGGATCGATGAACTTTGAGTTTATGATCAGATCTATCTTTTTATATCCATGAAAGTATTTGAGTTTCTTTGATCTCTTTTATGCATGATCTCTTATAGCCTCGTATTTCTTCTCCGATATTTGGGTTTTGTTTGGCCAACTTGATCTAGTTATCTTGTAATGGGAAGAGGTGCTTTGTAGTGGGTTCGATCTTACGGTGCTTGATCCCAGTGACAGAAGGGAACCGACAGGTATGTATCGTTGCTACTAAGGATAAAACGATGGGGTCTATCTCTACATAGATAGATCTTGTCTACATCATGTCATCATTCTTATTGCATTAATCCATTTTTCCAAGAACTTAATACACTAGATGCATGCTGGATAGCAGTCGATGTGTGGAGTAATAGTAGTAGATGCAGGCAGGAGTCGGTCTACTAATCTTGGACGTGATGCCTATACAATGATCATTGCCTGGATATCGTCATGAGTATTTGAAGTTCTATCAATTGCCCAACAGTAATTTGTTCACCCACCGTTTGCTATTTTTCTCGAGAGAAGCCACTAGTGAAACCTACGGCCCCTGGGTCTCTTTCTCATATATTTGCCTTTGTGATCTACTTTTTCCTTGCATTTATTTTCAGATCTATTAAACGAAAAATACAAAAATACCTTGCTGTGTTTTATTTCTATTTATTTTGTTTGGTGTTCGATCTATCAATCTACTACAATTTTATCTCATGTCTGTTTGCTATCTTGAGGTGCCATACCCCGGAAGGGATTGACAACCCCTTTAACACGTCGGGTTGCGATGATTTTTTATCTGTGTGCAGGGGCTGTTTATGTTGTGTTGCTTGGTTCTCCTACTGGTTCGATAACCTTGGTTTCATATCTGAGGGAAATACCTACCGCCGCTGTGCTACATCATCCCTTCCTCTTTGAGGAAATACCGACATAGCTTCAAGCGACATCAAAAGGAATTTCTGGCGCCGTTGCCGGGGAGGACCAAGTCAGGATAGTCTCCCGGCCACGCACCATTTCTGGCGCCATTGCCGGGGAAGATCTTCAACAAATACCAGGTTCCTAATCACAAATCTCATCTCCTCACAATTTACATTATTTCCCATTTACCTCTCATTTTCCTCTCCCCCACTTCACAAAAATTTGTCGTTTTTTTCGCCCTTCTTTATCCGTTCGCCATTTTCTTGCCGGATCTATTTTTGAGTGCAATCTTATTGTGTGGTCATCATGACTCAAGAGAACACCAAGTTATGTGATTTCTCAAATACCAACAACAATGATTTTATTGGCACTCCGATTGCTCCTCCCGCCACTAGTGTGGAGTCATGTGATATTAATACTGTTTTGCTGAATCTTGTTATGAAAGATCAATTTTCCGATACTCCTAATGAGGATGCCACGTCTCGTGTTAATACCTTCATGGAATTATGCGATATGCAAAAGAAAAAGATGTGGACAATGATGTGGTGAAGATGAAATTATTTCCGTTTTCTTTGCGTGATTCTGCAAAAATTTGGTTCTCTTCTTTGCCTCGCAATAGTATCGATTCTTGGAATAAATGCAAAGATGCTTTCATCACTAAGTATTTTCCTCCTGCAAAAATTATTTCCATTAGAACCCAGATCATGAATTTCAAGCAACTTGAACATGAGCATGTTGCACAATCTTGGGAAAGGATGAAAATGATGCTAAGGAATTGCCCAACTCATGGGTTAAATCTTTGGATGATCATACAACTTTTTTATGCGGGATTGAATTTTGTTTCTCGTAATCTTTTAGATTCCGCCGCGGGTGGTACTTTTATGGAAATTACTTTGGGTTAAGCCACCAAATTACTTGATAATATCATGGCAAATTATTCACAATGGCATACCGAAAGGGCTCCTACTAGTAAAAAAGTGAATGCGGTTGAAGAAATTTCTTCTTTGAGTGAAAAAGCTGATGCTCTTATGAAATTCGTTGCTAGTAAAAGTGTTCCTATTGATTTCAATGATATGCCTTTGTCTACTTTGATTGAGCAAAATAGTGATGCCATTTATGTTAATTTTATCTCTCAAAATAATTTCAACAACAATGCTTATAGAGGTAATTTTAATCCTAGGCCTTTTCCAGGTAATTCCTCTAATAATTATGGTAATTCCTATGGAAATCAATCTTATAATAATAGTAAGAACACCTCTGATCTTGAGAATAATATTAAAGAATTTATCAACACGCAAAAAGCTTTCAACACTTCCATAGAAGAAAAGTTGAGTAAGATTGATGATTTGTCTAGAAGTGTTGATAGAATTGCTCATGATGTGGAAAATCTCAAGATGAAAATTTTTGTGCATAAAGTAGATGAATCAATTAAAGCTCTTTATGTTTCTATGGATGAAAGTAAGAAAAGAACCGCTATGCTTAGAGCTAAAAGAGAATTTTTAGAAAAAGTGTTTTCTAGTGATTTCTTTCGTAAAAGTGATGAAGTCTTAAAATGATTGGTGTTTCTTCTATTGATTCCTTGTTTAGTAAAGTTAAGATTGATGAAAAAGGGACTGGAGAAGAGTCAACTTTAGGTAGAAGGCGTCCCAATATTTTGGAGGGTGAAAATCTTGTTGAGAAAATTGATGAAAGTGGGTTTGAAGAGGTCAAAACTTTAGCTAGTGATGTGCCCACTCTTTTGGATTACAAAGACTTTAATTATGATAGTTGCTCTTTGATTGATTTTATTTCTTTGTTGCAATCCATGATAAATTCACCCCATGCTTATGAACAAAATAAAGCTTTTACTAAACATATTGTTGATGCTATGATGAAAGCTTTTGAAGAAAAATTGGAATTAGAAGTATCAATTCCTAGAAAATTGCATGATGAGTGGGAACCTACTATCAAAGTCAAGATTAAAAATTATGAGTGTTTTGGTTTGTGTGACTTGGGTGCTAGTGTTTCTACAATTCCGAAATCTTTATGTGATGTGCTTGGTCTTACCGATCTTGAAGAATGTTCTTTAAATTTGCACTTGGCGGATTCTACTATTAAAAAACCTATGCCAAGAATTAATGATGTTCTTATTCTTGAAAATAGGAATTACGTGCCCATAGATTTCATTGTTCTTGATATTGATTGCAATCCGTCTTGTCCAATTATTCTTGGTAGACCGTTCCTACATACTATCGGTGCCGTGATTGACATGAAAGAAGGCAATATTAAGTTCCGATTTCCTTTGAGGAATGGTATGGAACACTTTCCTAGAACAGAATTAGGCCACCATATGAATCAATCATGATGGCATCTTATGGATCTCAAACCAAAGATGACAAAACTTAGATCCTTGCTTTATGCCTAGCTAAGTACGTAAAACTATAGCGCTTGTTGGGAGGCAACCCAATGGATAAAATTTATTTTTGCTTTTTGCTTTCTGTTCTTGAGTGTTAGAACAATTATGCTACTGTTATGATTGTGTATTTTTGTGTTTTAATTAGTGTTTGTGCCAAGTAGAACCGATAGGATCTTCTTGGGTGATAGTTTGTTTGATCTTGTTGAAAAACAGAAACTTTTGCGCTCACGAAAACAATTCTTATTTTTTACCAGAGCGTGAAAAAATGCCAATTCTTTTTGCAGAATATTAATATACAAATTACCTAGGTCTTCCTAGTTTTTCAGAATTTTTGCAGTTCCAGAAGTTTTCAAAATAGCCAGATTGCTACAGACTGTTCTGTTTTGATAGATTCTGTTTTCTTTGCGTTGTGTGCTTATTTTGATGGCTCTATGGTTTTCTTGGATGAGTTTTTGCCATAAAAAAGTTGGAATACAGTAGATATAATGCAAAAACAAAATATGAATTGGTTCGGTACAGTACTTATAGTAGTGATTTGCTTTCTTTTACTAACGGATCTCACGAAGGTTTATTGAGTTTTGTGTGATTGAAGTTTTCAAGTTTTGGGTTATCTTACGATGGATGAAGGAATAAGGAGTAGAAGAGCCTAAGCTTGGGGATGCCCCGGTTCGGGCCCTCTCTATGGAGGTAATACCTTACTTCCTGCTTGATTGATCTTGATGAATATGAGTATTACAAGAGTTTATCTACCACGAGATCGTATTGGCTAAACCCTAGAAGTCTAGCCTGTATAACTATGGTAATGAGTATCTCTCCTTTCCGGACTAAGTCCTCCAGTTTATATAGACACCGGGAGGATCTAGGGTTACACAAGGTCGGTCACAAAGAAAGGAATCTACATATCCGGTCGCCAAGCTTGCCTTCCACGCCAAGGAGAGTCCTATCCGGACACGGGCGCAGTCTTCGATCTTTCTTCACATCCCATCATTCTGGCCCATGGCTAACAGACCGGTCGCCCGAGGACCCCTTAGTCCAGGACTCCCTCAGTAGCCCCTGAACCTGGCTTCAATGACGAGGAGTCCGGCACGCGGATTTGTCTTCGGCATTGCAAGGCGGTTTCCCCTCTTTCCAAACTCCAAGATAGTCTTCGGACGTGATGATTGTATCCGGACCTGTAACACACACCACACACAACCACAGAGAGAATATAATATTCCACGGGTCCAATCAGCTGACAACTTTTTACTACGTGACATCACGTCTGCCCAGTCATAATTTCGGACCGTTTTGTTCTGCCGTTCCCTGTTCCGAAACGCGGTTGCCATTGGCACGTCTTGTCAAAGAAGAGATCGTGTCCCCTGATCGCGGGATTCTCATCGATACGGGCATGGGTAACCCAACCGTGCCGCTTACACAGGCCTTGGGAATAGGCGAGTTTCAAGGCAAATGGGGAGGCGTTCAATATTCACTGCCTTTATAAGGGGATAAGGATTCCCTTCTTTTCCCACACCTTCTTTCTCCGCCCTTCCGATCTTGAGCTCCAGCGCCCAAGTTCTCATTTTCTTCCCACTCAAGCGAGCACTCAACCAAGTCCGGATCTGGAGGCCAGGGCAAGTGGATGGTCTCCTCTGTTAAGGAGAAGGATATTACTGAGCTTCGGGAAGCCGGGTACTTGGCGAAGGAAATCGCCCACCGCCTTCCAACCCAGGGGCAAATCGTCCCCACGCCGAAGCCCAACGAGAGGGTGGTATTTATCCCTCATTTCCTCCGTGGGCTAGGGTTTCCTCTCTACCCTTTCGTCCGCGGGCTGATGTACTACTACGGGATAGACTTTCATGATCTATCCCCGAACTCTTTCCTCAACATCTCGGCATTCATCGTCGTGTGTGAGGCCTTCCTCCGCATTCAACCCCACTTCAGGCTGTGGCTCAAGGTCTTCAACGTGAAGCCGAAGGTGGTGGATGGCCAGCACGCGGAGTGCGGAGGAGCCATGGTGAGTAAGCTGCCAATGTCTCCTTGACGAAAGGCACTTTCGTGGAGACTGTCAAGGAATGGCAGAAACAATGGTTCTACATTACAGAACCCCGTGGCACCAACTGGGCCGCGGCTGCCAAATTCAACCCCGGTGCCCCAATGCGGCTCACCTCCTGGGTTGAGAAGAGCCCGAACTGGTGTTTGTCAAACGAGCTGATAGCGCTGCAGACGCGCGTTCAAAGCATGGTGGACAAGGATGTCAAACTTGTCGATATAATCCAGGTGATGCTAGTTCGCCGGATTCTTCCGTGTCAAAGCCGAAGCCCCCTCTATGGAAGTTCAATTCGAAGAAGCACCATACTCTGAAGAGGCTCTTCGAGACCACTCACGAAGGCGCCTGGAAGTTGCTCTTTAAGGGCAACGAGAAGCCGCCGGCCACAGATTCGGACCGCGGTCACGACATTAACCATCTCGCCAGCGAGGTATGTTATTTTTTAACGCATCCCCTACTTGCCTGTTTCGAGGATGATGTCTGAGCTTTTATCATTGCTACTTTAGGACTGGATGGAGAGGGCGAAGCGGATCCAGTGTTCGTCTCCGCTGCCTGAAGAACCGGTCATCCCGCGTTTAGCGAAAATGCTGGTGCCGGCACCCTATAAGGCGCCGGAAAAGAAGGCCAAGAAGAAGGCCAAGGGGGCCAAAAGCGGCCCCCGTCGCAAGGGTGCTTCGGACGTGACGTCCGAAGACAAAGAGACCCATTCCTTCGTCCCTGAGGACGACGACGAGGAAGAGGAGGAGGAGGAGAACAACCCTCCCCCAAGGAGGGAAAGAAGAAGAGGACGGCCTCCACGAATCTGGAGGCAGGAACGCCCAAGAAGGGGAAGAGCGCCCTTGCGGTCAACACCGCGTGGGACGTTGGCAGCAGTCCGGAGCGACGCCCCCGTACTAAGCCCCGGGCCGCATCGTAAGTGCTAAGACTCGTACATGCCCATAGATCTAACCTCTCCTCCTTGTCGTATTGACGTGATCAATTATGTTATTACAGTCCGGCCCACAACAGCTCCCAGCGATCCTCATCAAGAGGTTTGCTGGACACAAGGGAGATGGCCAGCGAGACACCGCCAGCTGCTTACTCTCCCAAGGCCAAAGGGGACAATGAGGTGCTCTCCCAACGGACCTTTCCAGGCCAGGGAGAGTCTCGAGAAGCGCCCGGAAGCGAAGCCCCCGTCGCCGGACACCAGGGGGAACTAATCCCCCGGGAGACTGGGTAGGAGGGCCGTACTCGGTTCGGCCCTCAACCGGACTTGATTCCGGAGACTGATACGGCTCCGGAATCCGGCAGGCCACCTCCTTCGAAAGAAGGGGGTATGCCTATTCCACCGGTGACCCCTGTCCAACTAGGGGCACCAGATGATCTGTTGGAGGCGCTACGAGGTGCTTCCATTGTGGATGAGCATCGTGTTCTTATGGGCATGGTGATTGAAAGGGTTCAGCCTGCCAAGAGCGGACTAACCGAAGCCTGCAGCAGCCTGCTAATAGGTTTTGAGGTAAGCGACGCAAAAAAGAGAACATCCCCATATAGACAGTAGCCCCTGAGACACTGTGCGGTGTTCGGAAAGAAAAGCCGGACAGAGGATCATTCCTTTATTGCAGGGGACTAACTAAATTTGTCTGGAATGCGAATGCAGGCGTCACTGCTGGCCACGGGATCACGTGCTGCGGAAGTCTCCAAACTTAAGCGGAGATTGGAGCAGGCCGAGGAGGAGCTCGGCCAGGTGAAGAGGCAGCTCCAGGAGAATCAAGGTATGTAATAACCCAGGAAGTATTTGAAAAGAGTGGGATGATATGTATTGACCGAAGTCTCTTGATATAAATAGGGGCAACGACCAAGGTCGAGGCCCTGAAAAAGGCCCTGGGCGAAGCCGAGGAGAAGGCCGTCAAGGAGTAGGCTGCACGTAAGAAGCTCAAGGCTCGGGTCGGCGAGGTCCAACAAGAGCTCCGCGACGCAGTGAAGAAGTGTGAGACCTTGGAGCGTGACGCGTCGGCTAAAGAGGCCGAACTTTCCAAGGCTCGTCAGAGCGCGGAGACGGCCCGGAACGAGGCCCAGGGCGCCCTCCAAGAGGTCCGGGAGGCGAGGAAGATTGCGGCGGGTAAGGCATTCAGTATGCAAAGCAAATATGTGGAGAGGAAGTGTAAGTGCATCGAGTGCCATCCCTAGTTGGTTTTGGAGTATTGACGACAAACCTGGTTGAGGGACTAATGTGTTTGTGAGAATTGCAGGATAACACAGGTAGTAGTCCCTCATAGATTTGGTTTACCTACCGGAGATGACCCCTAAAAATGTGTGAAGACATTGAAGACAATGGTGGTCTGTGAAGATATTCACATTGAAGACTATGACATGAGAAGACATCGCATGAAGACTATGGAGCGCGAAGACTTAGTTGTTTCAATGTTTCCTTTTCTTCTTTGTTGAGTCATAGGAACCACCGTACTGTTAAGTGGGGTCCAAGTGAACAAAGTCAGAATGACTGAAGTGATGCTCAACCAAATCCTATGTCTTCGAGTGAAGACAATGAGAGCAAATCTTATCCACAACTGGATGAGTCAGCTTTACTTGTAGCCCAAGTCAAGCTGTCGCGTGTGTTTGAAATCTGACCGTTGGAACACGTGTCAGTTCCTTAGTGACCCAAGGTCATTTCGAACAAATCAGGTCGGGTTGCCTAGTGGCTATAAATAGCCCACCCCCTACACTACAAAAAAAAGACACATCCGTGACATTTTGGGCCGAACGAAAAAAAATTGTCATACATATGACACTTCTATGACGATAATTGTGACAAAACCCGGTATCATCATAGATGTGGTGGGCTCCTACTTCTATTACAAAAAATCATGACAGAAAATGGGCTTTTCGTCCTGGGCGGGCCGGAGACGCAGCTGCATGACATTCTTTGGGCCGTCCATGACGGGAAAAACCGTGGTAGAACCAAGGGCGAGGAAAATTTCGGGGAGTTCCCGGTTATGGTGGGAGGTCGGGGGCCGAGCGATGCGCGTTTCTCTCGTATACGTACGCGCGTGTGTGCGAGGCGTTGGCTCTAACTGAACCCGAGCGAGGCGTTGGGCTCTAACTGAACCCGAGCGATTACACTGGAGGCTACACGTTACTGAACCCGAGCGATCGATCGATGGCTGTTAACTGAACCCGATCGAGCGATTCCTTCGCTACTGCTGCTAACTGAAGCCAATCGATGCTGCCTCTGGGATGAACAGTGAGCGTTGTGGGGGTTTGGATGAACAGTGAGCGGTGGCGTTGCCTCTGGATGAACAGGACCCCGTGGTGTGGTGGAGGGCTGGATAAACAGTAGACGGCGGAGGGGTGCCCGTGGTGAAGGAAATATGCCCTAGAGGCAATAATAAAGTATTATATATTTCCTTATATCATGATAAATGTTTATTATTCATGCTAGAATTGTATTAACCGGAAACATAATACATATGTGAATACATAGACAAACAGAGTGTCACTAGTATGCCTCTACTTGACTAGCTCGTTAATCAAAGATGGTTATGTTTCCTAGCCATAGACATGAGTTGTCATTTGATTAACGGGATCACCTCATTAGGAGAATGACGTGATTGACTTGACCCATTCCGTTAGCTTAGCACTCGATCGTTTAGTATGTTGCTATTGCTTTCTTCATGACTTATACATGTTCCTATGACTATGAGATTATGCAACTCCCGTTTACCGGAGGAACACTTTGTGTGCTACCAAACGTCACAACGTAAATGGGTGATTATAAAGGTGCTCTACAGGTGTCTCCAAAGGTACTTGTTGGGTTGGCGTATTTCGAGATTAGGATTTGTCACTCCGATTGTCGCAGAGGTATCTCTGGGCCCACTCGGTAATGCACATCACTATAAGCCTTGCAAGCATTGTGACTAAATGAGTTAGTTGCGGGATTTTGTGTTACGGAACGAGTAAAGAGACTTGCCGGTAACGAGATCGAACTAGGTATCGAGATACCGACGATCAAATCTCGGCCAAGTAACATACCGGTGACAAAGGGAACAACGTACGTTGTTATGCGGTCTGACCGATAAAGATCTTCGTAGAATATGTGGGAGCCAATATGGGCATCCAGGTCCCGCTATTGGTTATTGACCGGAGACGTGTCTCGGTCATGTCTACATAGTTCTCGAACCCGTAGGGTCCGCACGCTTAAAGTTACGATGACAGTTTTATTATGAGTTTATGTATGTTGATGTACCGAAGGAGTTCGGAGTCCCGGATGAGATCGGGGACATGACGAGGAGTCTTGAAATGGTCGAGACGTAAAGATCGATATATTGGACGACTATATTCGGACTTCGGAAAGGTTCCGAGTGATTCGGGTATTTTTCGGAGTACCGGAGAGTTACGGGAATACGTATTTGGCCTTATTGGGCCATACGGGAAAGAAGGAAAAGGGCCTCAAGGGTGGCCGCACCCCTCCCCTTGGTCTGGTCCGAATTGGACTAGGGAAGGGGGGCGCCCCCTTCCTTCCTTCTCTTTTTCCCTTCCTCTTTTCCTATTCCATATGGGAGGTGGAATCCTACTAGGACTAGGGAGTCCTAGTAGGACTCCACACTTGGTGCGCCCCCTCCTAGGGCCGGCCTCCTCCTCCCTTGCTCCTTTATATACGGGGGCAGGGGCACCCCCAGAGACACAACAATTGATCCTTGAGATCTCTTAGCCGTGTGCGGTGCCCCCCTCCACCATATTACACCTCGATAATACCGTTGCTGAGCTTAGGCGAAGCCCTGCGTCGGTGGAACATCATCATCGTCACCACGCCGTCGTGCTGACGAAACTCTCCCTCAACACTCGGCTGGATCGGAGTTCGAGGGACGTCATCGAGCTGAACGTGTGTAGAACTCGGAGGTGCCATACGTTCGGTACTTGATCGGTCGGATCGTGAAGACGTACGACTACATCAACCGCGTTTTGATAACGCTTCCGCTGTCGGTCTACGAGGGTACGTCGACAACACTCTCCCCTCTCGTTGCTATGCATCACCATGATCTTGCGTGTGCGTAGGAAATTTTTTGAAATTACTACGTTCCCCAACAGTGGCATCCGAGCCTGGTTTTATGCGTTGATGCTATGCACGAGTAGAACACAAGTGAGTTGTGGGCGATATAAGTCATACTGCTTACCAGCATGTCATACTTTGGTTCAGCGGTATTGTGAGATGAAGCGGCCCGGACCGACATTACGCGTACGCTTACGCGAGACTGGTTTCACCGTTGTGAGCACTCGTTGCTTAATGGTGACTGGCGGGCGTCTGTCTCTCTCACTTTAGTTGAACCGAGTGTGGCTACGCCCGGTCCTTGCGAAGGTTAAAACAGCACCAACTTGACAAACTATCGTTGTGGTTTTGATGCGTAGGTAAGAACGGTTCTTGCTAAGCCCGTAGCAGCCACGTAAAACTTGCAACAACAAAGTAGAGGACGTCTAACTTGTTTTTGCAGGGCATGTTGTGATGTGATATGGTCAAGACATGATGTGATATAATTTGTTGTATGAGATGATCATGTTTTGTAACCGAGTTATCGGCAACTGGCAGGAGCCATATGGTTGTCGTTTTATTGTATGCAATGCAATCGCCATGTAATGCTTTACTTTATCACTAAGCGGTAGCGATAGTCGTACAAGCATAAGATTGACGAGACGACAACGATGCTACGATGGAGATCAAGGTGTCGCGCCGGTGACAATGGTGATCATGACGGTGCTTCGGAGATGGAGATCACAAGCACGGTGCTTCGGAGATGGAGATCACAAGCACAAGATGATGATGGCCATATCATATCACTTATATTGATTGCATGTGATGTTAATCCTTTATGCATCTTATCTTGCTTTGTTTGACGGTAGCATTATAAGATGATCCTTCACTAAATTATCAAAGTATAAGTGTTCTCCCTGAGTATGCACCGTTGCGAAAGTTCTTCGTGCTGAGACACCACGTGATGATCGGGTGTGATAGGCTCTACGTTCAAATACAACGGGTGCAAAACAGTTGCACACGCGGAATACTCAGGTTAAACTTGACGAGCCTAGCATATAACAGATATGGCCTCGGAACACGGAACCGAAAGGTCGAGCGTGAATCATATAGTAGATATGATCAACATAGTGATGTTCACCATTGAAACTACTCCATCTCACGTGATGATCGGACATGGTTTAGTTGATATAGATCACGTGATCACTTAGAGGATTAGAGGGATGTCTATCTAAGTGGGAGTTCTTAAGTAATATGATTAATTGAACTTAAATTTATCATGAACTTAGTCCTGATAGTATTTTGCAAATTATGTTGTAGATCAATAGCTCGCGTTGTTGCTTCCCTGTTTATTTTTGATATGTTCCTAGAGAAAAATTATGTTGAAAGATGTTAGTAGAAAAGATGCGGATTGGATCCGTGATCTGAATTGCTGCACAGAAAAATTATGTCCTTGATGCACCGCTAGGTGACAGACCTATTGCAGGAGCAGATGCAGACGTTATGAACGTTTGGCTAGCTCAATATGATGACTACTTGATAGTTTAGTGCACCATGCTTAACAGCTTAGAATCGGGATTTCAAAGACGTTTTGAACGTCATGGAACATATAAGATGTTCCAGGAGTTGAAGTTAATATTTCAAGCAAATACCCGAGTTGAGAGATATGAAGTCTCCAACAAGTTCTATAGCTAAAAGATGGAGGAGAATCGCTCAACTAGTGAGCATGTGCTCAGATTGTCTGGGTACTACAATCGCTTGAATCAAGTGGGAGTTAATCTTCCAGATAAAATAGTGATTGACAGAATTCTCTAGTCACCATCACCAAGTTAGTAGAACTTCGTGATGAACTATAGTATGCAAGGGATGACGAAAGTAATTCCCGAGCTCTTCGTGATGCTGAAATCGACGAAGGTAGAAATCAAGAAAAACATCAAGTGTTGATAGTTGACGAGACCACTAGTTTCAAGAAAAGGGCAAAGGGAAGAAGGGGAACTTCAAGAAGAACGGCAAGCAAGTTGCTGCTCAATTGAAGAAGCCTAAGTCTGGTCCTAAGCCTGAGACTAAGTGCTTCTACTGCAAAGGGATTGTTCACTGGAAGCGGAACTACCCCAAGTATTTGGTGGATAAGAAGGATGGCAAAGTGAACAAAGGTATATTGGATATACATGTTATTGATGTGTACTTACTAGTGTTTATAGTAACCCGTCAGTATTTGATACTGGTTCAGTTGCTAAAGAGTAGTAACTCGAAACGGGAGTTGCAGAATAAACAGAGACTAGTAAAAAGGCGAGGTGACGATGTGTGTTGGAAGTAGTTCCAAGATTGATATGATCATCATCGCACACTCCCTGTACTTTCGGGATTAGTGTTGAAACTAAATAAGTGTTATTTGGTGTTTGCGTTGAGCATGAATATGATTTGATCATGTTTATTGCAATACGGTTATTCATTTAAGTTAGAGAACAATTGTTGTTCTGTTTACATGAATAAAAAACCTTCTATGGTCATACACACCAACGAAAATGGTTTGTTGGATCTCGATCGTAGTGATACACATATTCATAATATTGAAGCCAAAAGATGCAGAGTTGATAATGATAGTGCAACTTATTTGTGGCACTCCCGTTTAGGTCATATTGGTGTAAAGCGCATGAAGAAACTCCATACTAATGGGATTTTGGAATCACTTGATTATGAATCAGTTGATGCTTGCGAACCGTGCCTCATGGGCAAGATGACTGAAACACCGTTCTCCGGAACTATGGAGAGAGCAACAGATTTGTTGGAAATCATACATACAGATGTATGTGGTCCGATGAATGTTGAGGCTCGTGGCGGATATCGTTATTTTCTCACCTTCACAGATGATTTAAGCAGATATGGGTATATCTACTTAATGAAACATAAGTCTGAAACATTTGAAAAGTTCAAAGAATTTCAGAGTGAAGTTGAAAATCATCATAACAAGAAAATAAAGTTTCTACGATCAGATCGTGGAGGAGAATATTTGAGTTACGAGTTTGGTCTACATTTGAAACAATGCAGAATAGTTTCGCAACTCACGCCACCCGGAACACCACAGCGTAATGGTGTGTCCGAACGTCGTAATCGCACTTTACTAGATATGGTGCGATCTATGATGTCTCTTACTGATTTACCGCTATCGTTTTGGGGTTATGCATTAGAGACAGCTGCATTCACATAAAAAAAAGGGACACCATCGAAATCCGTTGAGACGACGCCTTATGAACTGTGGTTTGGCAAGAAACCAAAGTTGTCGTTTCTTAAAGTTTGGGGTTGCGATGCTTATGTGAAAAGGTTTCATCCTGATAAGCTCAAACCCAAATCGGAGAAATGTGTCTTCATAGGATACCCAAAGGAGACAGTTGGGTACACCTTCTATCACAGATCCGAAGGCAAGACATTCGTTGCTAAGAATGGATCCTTTCTAGAGAAGGAGTTTCTCTCGAAAGATGTGAGTGGGAGGAAAGTAGAACTTGATGAGGTAACTGTACCTGCTCCCTTATTGGAAAGTAGTTCATCACAGAAATCTGTTCCTGTGACTCCTACACCAATTAGTGAGGAAGTTAATGATGATGATCATGTAACTTCAGATCAAGTTACTACCAAACCTCGTAGGTAAACCAGAGTAAGATCCGCACCAGAGTGGTATGGTAATCCTGTTCTGGATGTTATGTTACTAGACCATGACGAACCTACGAACTATGAAGAAGCGATGGTGAGCCCAGATTCCGCAAAATGGCTTGAAGCCATGAAATCTGAGATGAGATCCATGTATGAGAACAAAGTATGGACTTTGATTGACTTGCCCAATGATCGGCAAGCCATAGAAAAAAAAGGATCTTCAAGAGGAAGACGGACGCTGATAGTAGTCTTACTATCTACAAAGCTAGACTTGTCGGAAAAAGGTTTTTGACAAAGTTCAAGGTGTTGACTACGATGAGATTTTCTCACTCGCAGCGATGCTTAAAACTGTCCGAATCATGTTAGCAATTGCCGCATTTTATGAAATCTTGCAAATGGATAAACAAAACTGCATTCCTTAATGGATTTATTAAAGAAGAGTTGTATATGATGCAACCAGAAGGTTTTGTCAATCTTAAAGGTGCTAACAAAATATGCAAGCTCCAGCGATCCATCTATGGACTCGTGCAAGTATCTCGGAGTTGAAATATACGCTTTGATAAGTTGATCAAAGGATATAGTTTTATACAGACTTGCGGTGAAGCCTGTATTTACAAGAAAGTGAGTGGGAGCACTACAACATTTCTGATAAGTATATGTGAATGACATATTGTTGATCGGAAATAATGTAGAATTATTCTGCAAAGCATAAAGGAGTGTTTGAAAGGAGTTTTTCAAAGAAAGACCTCGGTGAAGCTACTTACATATTGAGCATCAAGATCTATAGAGATAGATCAAAGACGCTTGATAAGTTTTTTCAATGAGTACATACCTTAACAAGATTTTGAAGTGGTTCAAAATGAAACAGTCAAAGAAAGAGTTTCTTGCCTGTGTTACAAGTTGTGAAATTGAGTAAGACTCAAAACCCGACCACGGCAGAAGATAGAAAAAGAATGAAAGTCATTCCCTATGCCTCGGCCATAGGTTCTATAAAGTATGCCATGCTGTGTACCAGATCTATTGTATACCCTACACTGATTTTGGCAAGGGAGTACAATAGTGATCTAGGAGTAGATCACTGGACAGCGGTCAAAATTATCCTTACTGGAATAAGGATATGTTTCTCGATTACGGAAGTAACAAAAGGCTTGTCGTAAAGGGTTACGTCGATGCAAGTTTTTACACTAAACTAGATGACTCTAAGTCTCGGTCTAGATACATATTGAAAGTGGGAGCAATTAGCTAGAGTAGCTCCATGCAGAGCATTGTAGACATAGAAATTTGCAAAATACTTACGGATCTGAATGTGACAGACCCGTTGACTAAAATTATCTCACAATCAAAACATGATCACACCTTAGTACTCTTTGGGTGATAATCACATAGCGATGTGAACTAGATTATTGACTCTAGTAAACCCTTTGAGTGTTGGTCACATAGAGATGTGAACTATGGGTGTTAATCACATGGTGATGTGAATTATTGATGTTAAATCACATGGCGATGTGAACTAGATTATTGACTCTAGTACAAGTGGGAGACTGAAGGAAATATGCCCTAGAGGCAATAATAAAGTATTATATATTTCCTTATATCATGATAAATGTTTATTATTCATGCTAGAATTGTATTAACCGGAAACATAATACATGTGTGAATACATAGACAAACAGAGTGTCACTAGTATGCCTCTACTTGACTAGCTCGTTAATCAAAGATGGTTATGTTTCCTAGCCATAGACATGAGTTGTCATTTGATTAACGGGATCACCTCATTAGGAGAATGACGTGATTGACTTGACCCATTCCGTTAGCTTAGCACTCGATCGTTTAGTATGTTGCTATTGCTTTCTTCATGACTTATACATGTTCCTATGACTATGAGATTATGCAACTCCCGTTTACCGGAGGAACACTTTGTGTGCTACCAAACGTCACAACGTAAATGGGTGATTATAAAGGTGCTCTACAGGTGTCTCCAAAGGTACTTGTTGGGTTGGCGTATTTCGAGATTAGGATTTGTCACTCCGATTGTCGCAGAGGTATCTCTGGGCCCACTCGGTAATGCACATCACTATAAGCCTTGCAAGCATTGTGACTAAATGAGTTAGTTGCGGGATGATGTGTTACGGAACGAGTAAAGAGACTTGCCGGTAACGAGATTGAACTAGGTATCGAGATACCGACGATCAAATCTCGGGCAAGTAACATACCGGTGACAAAGGGAACAACGTATGTTGTTATGCGGTCTGACCGATAAAGATCTTCGTAGAATATGTGGGAGCCAATATGGGCATCCAGGTCCCGCTATTGGTTATTGACCGGAGACGTGTCTCGGTCATGTCTACATAGTTCTCGAACCCGTAGGGTCCGCACGCTTAAAGTTACGATGACAGTTTTATTATGAGTTTATGTATGTTGATGTACCGAAGGAGTTCGGAGTCCCGGATGAGATTGGGGACATGACGAGGAGTCTCGAAATGGTCGAGACGTAAAGATCGATATATTGGACGACTATATTCGGACTTCGGAAAGGTTCCGATTGATTCGGGTATTCTTCGGAGTACCGAAGAGTTACGGGAATACCTATTGGGCCTTATTGGGCCATACGGGAAAGAAGGAAAAGGACCTCAAGGGTGGCCGCACCCCTTCCCTTGGTCTGGTCCGAATTGGACTAGGGAAGGGGGGCGCCCCCTTCCTTCCTTCTCTTTTTCCCTTCCTCTTTTCCTATTCCATATGGGAGGTGGAATCCTACTAGGACTAGGGAGTCCTAGTAGGACTCCACACTTGGTGCGCCCCCTCCTAGGGCCGGCCTCCTCCTCCCTTGCTCCTTTATATACGGGGGCAGGGGGGCACCCCAGAGACACAACAATTGATCCTTGAGATCTCTTAGCCGTGTGCGGTGCCCCCCTCCACCATATTACACCTCGATAATACCGTTGCGGAGCTTAGGCGAAGCCCTGCGTCGGTGGAACATCATCATCGTCACCACGCCGTCGTGCTGACGAAACTCTCCCTCAACACTCGGCTGGATCGGAGTTCGAGGGACGTCATTGAGATGAACGTGTGTAGAACTCGGAGGTGCCGTACGTTCGGTACTTGATCGGTCGGATCGTGAAGACGTACGACTACATCAACCGCGTTGTGATAACGCTTCCGCTGTCGGTCTACGAGGGTACGTGGACAACACTCTCCCCTCTCGTTGCTATGCATCACCATGATCTTGCGTGTGCGTAGGAAATTTTTTGAAATTACTACGTTCCCCAACACGTGGAGGGGTGGTTGAACAGGACCCCGTGGTGTGGAGGGCTGGATGAATAGTAGACGGTGGAGGGGTGCCCGTGGAGGGGTGGTTGAACAGTAGCCGGTGGAGTAGCGCGCGGTGGAGGCTGGATGAACAGGAGCCCGTGGAGGCTGGAGGAGGTCGACAGTAGCCCGTGGAGGCTGGAGGAGGTCGACCGTGGAGATGAACAGTATCCCGTGGAGTCCTGTTTTGCGGTACGCCACACTCCTCCCGATGAACAGGACCCCTGTTTCGACCGTAGGAGGTCCGTTTCGTCCGTTTTGCGGTACGCCACACCCCTCCCGATCAACAGGACCCCCATTTCGACCGTAGGAGGTTCGTTTCGTCCGTTTTGCGGTACGCCACACCCCTCCCGATCAACAGGACCCCCGTTTCGATCGTAGGAGGTCCGTTTCCTCCGTTTTACGGTACGCCACACCCCTGCCGGTCAACAGGACCCCCGTTTCGACCGTAGGAGGTCCGTTTCCTCCGTTTTGCGGTACGCCACACTCCTCCCGATCAACAGGACCCCCGTTTCGACGGTAGGAGGTCCGTTTCCTCCGTTTTGCGGTACGCCACACCCCTCCCCATGAACACGACGCACTCCATTGCCTCCCCATGAACACGACGCATTCCGTTGCCTCCCCATGAACACGACGACGACGTTGTTTCTCCGTTTCGACCCAGCCATGTACACGAGCCCTGGCCGTACGTGTCACATCCTAGCTAGTTGATGCATTAGAGTGTTGCATCATGTCTACTTTTCACAGAAACTTGAAATGGGGATGACAGAAACCCCCAGCACCCCCCTGAACACAACTAGGGTTTACTAAAATCCTTTTCAATGAACCTGAAATGCCCTCCGTAAATGTTCACCATCTTTGGTCCTGGCTAAACCCTCTGCCAAAAATGGTTTCATATTTTTGGAGGCTATTCTGGATTTTGCACCAAGCCATGAGTATTTGCATTTGGGCAATTTAAATCCTATAAATATTTTAAAATGCCCAAATAATCTTGAAGGTATTTTTAGGCTGTTGAGAATATTTTCAAATGTGCCTCTGAATATTTTCAAGTTTTTCCTAAATGGAATAGTATTTCTACTATTTCAAAACACAGAACAGAAACAAATAAAAAGAAAAACAGAAAGCAGAGAGGGAAACTTACCTGGCAGCCCACCTGGCGGCCGAGCGAGCTGCTTGCTCCCGCCAGAGCAGGCAGAGAGGTGACGCCGGCGTGCGCGAGCTCGCCACGGCGCCACCTGCTTGCCGCCTCGCCCGTGGACGAGCTGGACGACCTCCACGTCGCGCCCCCGAGCCCCTGGACACCTCCATTCGTCCCCTGCACCTCTCCCTCGCCTTCCTCCACCATGGCCGACGCAGCCGCTGCCACCTCGCCGACGTAGCCGTAGCCACCGCCGTCTCCGCGTCACCTGACCGTGTCCACCAGCTCCGCTATCGCCTTCTCCTTCGAGCAGGTCGAGCCCCGAGCGCTCGCTTGCCCCGAAGCCACTGCACCGACCCTGCCTTCACCGCCCACCGCCGGAGATCCCCTTCGCCGTCACCACCGCAGCAGTTCGTCCCCGACAGCGCCACCTAGCTCATCGCCTTTGCCGTGAGCTTCTGCCCTTTCCCCATCCTCTCATTCTTGCTGCCGCCCTTTGCTTCGACCGTAACCAGCAGCACCACACACGCCGCCGCACGAGCTCGTCGCCGACGAGGCTCCGGTGACCAAATGGTCCAGTGCATATGTCTGTCATCTTCGTGAGCACTTGCAGCACCCGTAGAGACTAACCATTGATCCTCCCGTGCACCGTGTCGTCATTTTTGTCGGCACCCGAACTCCGGCGGCCGCAAAAGAGCTCGCCGCCGTCGACTCCGGCCACCCCAGGCCCAACCACGGCCACCAACGGACGCGCCGTTGCATCAGCTACCCGTAGAGCCCAACGGCGCCTCAAACGGTGCCCCGTAGAGCAAACCCGAGGCACAGGAGCGCCGCTGACCTCGCCGGCGGCTAACCGCCGGCGTGTTAGGCCCGTTGATGAGGGGTTTGACTCCCCTGGGTCGTTGACATGTGGGGCCAGCCCCTGTTAATTTCCTAGTTTAGGTTAACTAAAATAGGATTAGCCCTGTGACACTGACAGACGGGTCCCACCGTTCAGGTTTGACCTAGACCGCCCAGTTGACTTGCTGACGTCATCATGACACACTGCTGACGCAATAAGTAATTTAACTACTGGAATTATTTCTATACAGGAAATTCCAAAAAATATCACAAACTTCAAAAAATCATAGAAAATAATCTATAGCTCAGAATGAAAAGATTTATATATGAAAAATGATCAGAAAAATCCATTCTATCCATCTGTACTGGTTTCATGCATGTTTAAGCAAATTAACCTGCTGTTTAATGCAGAACAAGATAAATCACTAATTAAGGCCACTTATGAACTTGGAATTTGAATCTTTGATTCAAATTAGTCCAAACCCATCTGGTCTTAGTTGCATTAGCCCAATACATCCATTTTGCCATGTCTCATGCATGCATCATATTGTTGCACTTTGCTTGGTGTTGATTGTGCTTCGATGTGTTCTTCGTGGTAGGTTCTGCCTCCGAGGATATTCACGAGTATCCAACTGAAGGGCAGTATCCCACCACCACTCCGTCAGGCAAGCAACCCATTGATCATTTCGATACAAACCCATCTTCTCGCTTCTGCTCTCATTTACTGCATTAAGACAACGCGATTCAAATTGCTGTGTGTTGCGGTAGTTGAACCCACTTTCCTTTGCATGACCTGTCATTGCCACAGTAACTAGATGAAACCCACTAGCATGTGTAGGTGTTGATTGAGCCATGTTGTGTTCCTACAATGCTATGCTTGCTATGCTTAGAGTCGTGTCAGGTCTGGCTCATCAGGGTGATGAACTAGAGTGAAAGCGTGTGTCGGTAATGAGAGTGAGGTGTTGAATACGATTTGGCAAAGGTATCGATGAGAGGCCATGTAGGAGTACATGGTGGGTTGTTTCATTGAGACCGCCCCTAAGAACTGAGATCTGTATGCGTGATTTAAGATTCAGCTACTACCACGCATTGGGCCCGAAACCAATGGATCCCCTCGGCTTCTTAATCACCCTTGTCCTCTGTCCAGGAGTTGCACGTAGTTTCTGGTGTTTGTAGTAAGCTGGAGGCCGTGGACAGCGCTGACCGAGGGGTGGGCTGTGATGCGGTAGGCTCGTGGCCCGGTGTACCGAGTCGCCCGTTTGGTGTCTCGGGAACCCTGCACACATTGTTCGGGGCCGTATGTGGAAACCTCGGCCGGACTCCCTGCGGATGGAACCTGAATAGGCGATAAACCTGGACTAGAGACTCGAGTGTTTAGGTAGGCTGTGGCCGACACCCATGTTGGGCTTCCGCTTGAAGGTTGCCGAGTACACGTCGTGTAACGACGGTAAGTGGTGAGAGCGTGTGTGATGAAGTACACCCCTGCAGGGTATAAAACTATTCAAATAGCCGCGTCCGCGGTAAAGGACTACTTGGTCGCTTATGCAGTTCATAGAAAAGTAAATGGATACTACTAAAAGCCTCAAGATAAGTGTGAGTACCGCGGATGGCTCTCTCGTGGGATGACGAGGGAGGATCCACGGTGGAGTATTGAAATGGTGATTAGTGGACTCGTGTGCGAAAACTATTTTACAAGTGGTGTCTCGTAGGATAGCTTAGCCAAGAGTCAAAGCTGGCTTGCTGCAATAACTCCACTACCTTCTTGAGAATGAACATGTATAGTAGGATCTGTTGTAAGACTTGCTGAGTACCTTTGTACTCATGTTGCTTCAATTACTATTTTCAGACGCCAACACCGCCCCTTCCGATGGGTTCTATGTAGATCTCGACGATGACGAGTGACTTGCCACCCAGGTGGTGATCTAAGCTTGTGAAGGGCCTACGTAGATAGACAGGCTTCGTCAAGCCTTCTTTCTTTCTAGTGTCTGTACCCAGGCAAGTTGCTTCCGCATGTGTTTGTATGATTGTATGACTTGAGTGTCGGGTCATGTGACCCCTATCTGTATGAACATGATGTAAGGCTCTCTGGAGCCCTTTAAATAAAGTACTTGTTGTGATGCCATGTTGTATTTACACATATCGAGCATATTGTGTGTATGATTGAAATGCTTGGTATGTGTGGGATCCGACAATCTAGTTGTTTATCCTTGGCAGCCTCTCTTATGGGGAAATGTAGTCTAGTGCCTCCTTGAGCCATAGTAGTCCGCTACAGCCCGGTTCACCGGAGTCCTGCTAGCCTAGCACTACTGCTCTGGACACTTGACTGGCCGGCATGTGTTTCATATCGTTCCTGTGTCTGTCCCTTCGGGGAAATGTCACGCGGTGACATCCGGAGTCCTGCCTAGCCTGCTACAGCCCGGGTTCCCGGAGTCCTGTTAGCCCAGTGCTACAGCCCGGATTCACACGCTGTTGACCAACACGTTCGATGTTGATTCATGTATGCCTGTCCCCATATGTTAGTGCCGCTTTGGGTTCACGACTAGCCATGTCGGCCCGGGATCTCTGTCATATGGATGCTAGCGACATTGTCATATACGTGAGCCAAAAGGCGCAAACGGTCCCGGGCCATGGTAAGGCGACACCCGTGGGAGTACCGTGCGTGAGGCCGGAATGTGATATGAGGTGTTACAGGCTAGATCGGTGTGACTTAGAATCGGGGTCCTGACAGTACGTATGCGCGAGTAGGCGTTCGAGACCCCGCCCGTATGTACACATACGTGGCCGTATTTTCTTTCTTGCACCCTGGCCGCTGTACGTACGTGTACATGCTACGTGCGTGCCTCTACTACGACACGTACTCGCCTCTACTACGACACGTGCGCTCCTCTACATCCACCAGTATATATGTACGTACACGTTCGCGACCAGAATGACAACGCTACGTACGCTTCGACCAGGTGGGTCCCGACTGTCAGGCACTTGTTTCGCAAAAAAAGGCACTTCCTTGCCTGCGAAGATGTAGCTGGTGGGTCCCAGCAGTCAGGGGGCGAATCATTTTTTTTGCCCGGACGCACTTCCTTGCGTGCGAAGATGTAGCTGGTGGGTTCCAGCAGTCAGGGGGAAACGTTTTTTTTGCGAAATACAGTGGCCCGTCCGGTGGGTCCCAACTGTCAGGTGGAGGAATCATTATTTTCTGCGTAATAAGGAGGCACTTCCTTGCTGTGGTCGTGGACCCAGCTGTCAGCCTCTCCACGTACAGTCCACGTCCGATGGAAGTCGTTCCTTGACCACGTTGACCACGCCGCGCCGAGAGCACCAGGGCGGTGGACGACGGCGAGGCCTAGGAAGGGGACGACGGGCAGCCGGGGAAGACGCGGCAGTGGAAGCCCGCGCGGAGAGGAGTACGAGGGTTCACTGGTTCGGCTGGGGTGTGAGGTTGTCGTCGCCGCAGGGCCTAGCCAGCGGTGGGAATAGTAGGGGGCGGTGAGGCCTCCGCGGAAGCACAGCCGGCCACGGGAGGCAGGAGCATGCGGCACGACCGGTGTTGCTTTGGGCGGCTGGAGCAAGAAGACCAGAGGTTGAAGAAGCACTACGGCCGTTGGATGGACATCGTACGGTCACTGGAGCTAGAATCGTTCATATTGACTAAAGTTGACAAAGGCCCCCGTCCCAGTCAACTTAGTAGGCCCACAAGTCAGCCTCCCACCATGGTGGGTCCCAGCTAGCAGGGGGAGTATTCATTTTTTTGTGCGTAATAAGGAGGCACTTCCTTGCGTGCGAAGATATAGCTGGTGGGTCCGAGCTGTCAGCGGCGGTAACGTTTTTTCGCGAAATACAGAGGCCCTTTCGGTGGGTCCCTGATGTCAGGTGGAGGAATCATTATTTTGCGCGTAATAAGGAGGCATTTCCTTGCGTGCGGCCGTGGACCCAGCTGTCGGCCTCTCCACGTACAGTCCACTTCAGATGCATGTCGGTCGTTGACCACGTTGACCAGGCCGCGCCGAGAGCACCAGGGCGGTGGACGACGGCGAGGCCTAGGAAGGGAACGACACGGAGGCAGGGAACTCAGCAGTTGTTTCCCACGCGGAGGGGAGTACGACTGTACGAGGGTTTACTGGTTCGTCTGCCGTCGCCGGAGAATAACAGCAGGTGTGGGTGCGTAGAGGGATGGCTAGGCCAGCGATGGGGGTACGGTGGGGCGGTGAGGCCTGCGCGGCAAAAGAGCCGGCCGCGGGGAGGAGAGAGCAGGCCTAGACGGGGCAGCCCAAAACCACGTCCAACACTTGCCAAAACTTCATCCCTCGTTTTCTCTGTGTTTCGCACACTCGACATTGTGTGAGCATTTTGAGTGTGCATCATATGAAGATGTGCTATGCATGAATGTTGATCAGCATGATGTTAACTAGCTGGTAGTTCCATTTTCGACCATGAATAAAACTTCCAACATGATGTTAACCCTGTTTGAAAAGGCTGTGTTAATATATATGCTCTGCCTCTGAAAGTTGCAGTTTCTTATCTGAAACTGAACTTGCAGTTTCTTATCTGAAACTGAAACTTGCAGTTTCTTCTCTGAGAATCACATTGTCTGCACTTTTATACTCCTATGAAACTACATTTTTAAGTGCTAAAAATAGATCTCTAGAATTCATAAAATACTTCATATGCTCAATACTGCAAATCTGAAATTCAAAAGACATTCATATCTGAAAGTACTCTCAAAATACACAACACAAAACACAATTCACAACCTGCAAATACTGACAACCCTAAGCTCCTCCTGACAATTCACAACCTGCCCGACTATTGGGCTGGGGGGCAGCCCCCTCCTATTCCTCGGCGGCAGACAGCCGCCCCGTGAGACGATGTGAACGGCGAGGGAGACGATGGCGGGGAAGTGTCGTCGGGCCAACTGCTTTTCTCCTCTTGCAGTTGGGTTTGGTCGACGAAGACTCCACCGGCTCGCTCTGGCAGGACACCCTCACAAACGGCACCCTGTAGATGCTCGATCCTTCAATCTCTGGTGGATGCTCCATCTGGGATCGATACTCCCACCACCGCTCCCTCACGATCGGATTCGGTGAATCTGTTTGCTCCATGGCCCAGAGGAGCAGCTCTATGTACTCCGGCGTGACTCCCTCCGGGAGTATCGCCGCCTTTTCGCTCTATTGCAGATATTTGGCCATGGATGTCGCCGTCGCCGCTAGTTGGTCCTTGTTGTCAAACCAAGACTGTATCTCCAACATCCTAGCTAGCTTCACAGGGTCGCCGTTTGCGATCCTCACGTATCGGTTGTACTCCTCCATCGATCTACTTCTCCACAGCACCTTCACTCGCCGGCGGTGGTTTTCGAATGGAAGAGGAGAGGAGCAGCGCTGGTTTTGGATTAGAACGGGAGAGGAGCGACGCTGGTTTTGGACTGGAACAGGAGAGGAGGGGCGGTGGTTTTGAAATGGAAGAGGAGAGGAGCGGCGCTGCATTTAGATTGGAACAGGAGAGGAGCGGCGGTGGTTTAAGAGGAGAAGAGCGGCGCTGGTCTTGGAAGTATTTTTTTTGTTGTTTTGCGTATTTTGGGTCAAAGTTTGACCACGTACTGTATTTGACAAGCAAAATGTGAATGCATGTCACCAAAAATTGTATCGTTTGGTTCGTATCTGAATGTACTTTCAAATTATATTATTTTTGCAACGTATAACATATATTTTATGTGCGAAGAGAGCAACACTAGCAAGCAAGCGCGGAGGCTCCTGCCTATATAGTGGAGTAGTACTAGTTTTCTTTTGTCTACCGGAGCCGGCTTGACCTCGTCAATGATTGTCAAGAAGTCTTCATGCACGTGGCCCGGAGGCGCAGTTGTCGTCATTTTGATCTGAAGCGCCGGATTATAACATATAACACGAAAAAATGCCACATGACAAGAAATCATAACCTCACTGCCCAAAGGAGACAACATGAATCGCGACGGACAAACTAGACGAGGAACAAAGCTCAAATTAAAGATAAACTCGTAGAAAAGGGGTCCGTCGATAGATGTCCTAATTAACATAGCCAGCTTGACCTAGATGGCAGCCGAGTAGTCACTGTTCGTGCATGTGCCCCCAATGACTAGCCCAACTCAGTTGTCGTTGTTTAACCCTCGCAGTGATCCGAAGCACATGACACCTAATTTTGCGAGATGACAAGAAACCTTTTTTTAGATTTCTCACCACAACTACAGCCATGTACAACACAGCCTGCACGATATGTAGACGATAGCCAATCCAGGCGTGTCTGCTGGAGTCTGGTCACATGCATGGACGAACTGATCTTCCGTGTCTTGCAGGGATCGTCCAGGCACCAACGTAGTACAACACTTCTCTAGTACTATCACTCGTCTCCCTCTTCTATTAAGTCACCCGACTTGCGGGGCCGGGGAGTGTGCCTATGGTCGGTTCTCAATTGCCGTCCCACATGTGTGTGCAAACGCAATATGACGCGCGTTCCATTCAGAGAGCAGCGTGCCAGACCGACCGACCGTCTGGGGTGCGACGCGAACGCGACGGGCGTGCTGTATACTCCGTACATGTGTACCGCCGTTTTCTAGACGCTTTGCTCCATGGCGCGGGCACAATCCATGGATACAAAATTAGTATACTGTATACTATTTAAAAGTCGAGGGCGGGGCTTTTCCTGCGCGGTAGGCGAGGCAGTTCCGCCTAGTCGGTTCGACAGAGACGCGGGAAGACGAGGGAGTAGGCTGCTGCAAACGTAGGGCTGTGTGATTTGACAGCGAGTTACTGCTGGACAGGTGGGGCCCCGTGATTTGACTTGCCATTATCATTTTAACTACGGCGCTACGACCGGCGTGAGTCTCCCAATTCCTGACCATCTCCATACAGGTGCCTCTCCCAATGCACCACCATGTAGTAGAGGTTGGCTCTTGCATGAGAGCCCACTTCTCCACTTTTTCCTTGCCTCTCTTTCCTCCACATATGCAAAAATGCCATGTAAAGCGCACTATTGTACTTACTTTTACTTGCTCCTACAGGTGCTTAAGCTTGCCACATAGGCATAAAGTCTGATGTGGCAAGTTAATCAAGAAGAGAGAGACTAGTTTGGTGACCCAAGGAAGAAACGGTGCTAAGCACGTGTACCTAGGTGAAAAGACAATTTTGAGTCTATAGCTAATTAAATGAAGCAAACTTAGCAACACCATTTCATTGGAAGAGGTCACTCCTTGGCAAATGCAATAAATACTAGTACTCCCTGTGTCCCATAATATAAGAACGTTTTTGGCACTACACTAGTGTCAAAAACGTTCTTATATTATGGGACGGAGGGAGTACGAAGAAAGAGATAGAGAGGAGTAAAAAAATTACACTTATAGCCAACCTTGTTGTAGTATGAGTGACTAAGTGATGACTATGTATGACATGCCAACATCAGATAACCTAACGCACCGTGTTAAATCTCCAAGGGCGCGACCGCGCGAGCGACACGATGGTCGTGGTAGGCGCGACCATGATACGGGCTGCTGGCAGCCCTTGGATCTGAGATCAAACGGTCGCATGCTAAGTTGCTGAAAAGTTGCAGAATAACCCTCCAGGATAGGATATTCACCCATAGGTCTAGAATCACGCCATGCAACCGTTTGATCTCAGATCCAAGGGCTCTCGGAAGCCTGTATCATGGGAGAATGGAAAGCCACTACCCTGCCGTTCGCACACTGGCAGTTCGCTCCTACTCGTCCTCGCACGTCCTTCAATACTATGGCGGTTCGCTCCTAGTCGTCCCGTCCATTCACATTACGGCAGTTCCACTAATCCTAACCCTCCTCCCAAATCCATGGCGTCCCAAATCTCCACGATCGGCGGTGAGTACAAGGTTAGAACCATCACCGGCGATGAGTTCGACGTCATCTACACCCATTCTTCCGCAACGGTGAAAGGATGCCTTTCTCGCTTCAGACGCATGTTCGAAGACTCAGATGATGAGTGGGTCGCTGGGCTAGATGTTGAGTACACCACAGTCCTGGGACGAGAGAAGGATCTAAAGGACGAAGAGAGGAAGAAGCCCGCCGTGATCCAGGTTTGTGTGCATGACTTATGCTTGGTCTACCACATATGCCATGCCGACGTTGCGTGCCAGGATTTTAAGGACTTCCTCGAGAGCAACCTAGTAAAATTTGTTACTATAGACTTTGGTAACGACAAAGAAGTCCTGCGTCGGATAGGCCTCGTTGTAGGCAACACCTTCGACCTCCAGAAGAATCGGCTGGTGTCCTCTCGTCAGCCTTCAATGCTGACCCTGGCAGGAGCCATGGTTCATCCTTCGTACAGTAAACTGGAGAAACCTCCATACACGTTTCATCGTCATGCATGGCAGCGGAATGTACTAGATATAGACCACATCCACTACGCTGCAATGGATGGCTACCTTTGCTTCAATATCTACAAGGGTTGGATGAAGAGCAACAGCCAAGTGTGCGGTTCAAGCAAAGAAGTATCGGCCAAGAGGAAGAGGGACAAGGACGAAGTCGAGGACGTGGACGAGGACTCCGAGTAAGGTGGCAGTGTCGTTGCTCATGGTGGTTCTAATGCAGTGTCTACCGGAATAGTTGCAAAGTTTAATTTCAGGTGTGCTTAATTTAATTTGAGGGGTGTGTTGTGCTGAGCCCCCAGCAGAACTATGTTATGTTTCTTCTCGTTACTTTAACTCTTCAGTACGTACATACTAGTATTTCTTACATTTCATCTTTTAGTTGGTATAGTACTACCACTCGTTTCTTCGCATTATATACGTACAATATATATTGCCAACATCATATAGCCAGCAATTTAGTTGTCAAAGAATTTCAGGGTGCTTAGTTTTGCCAAAGAATTCCAGGATGCTTAGAGGGTGCTTGGATCCAAGGGACTTATTTTAGTCTGACTAAAAATAGTCTCTTTAAGAGGCTAAAGTTCCAAGCACCCCTGACTAAAGAGGGGCTAAAACTAGTCTTGGGACTAAATTTTTTTAGTCAGGGGTACCCCTACTAGAATGTGGATTAGTCCTCTCTCTACTCATTTAACTCCTCTCCTTTAACACAGGTGAGTTCTGGATTGGGGGGTTTGGAGGATAATAAATGCTCATTAACTTGATTTTAGCCTTTTTAGTATTTGGATCCAAGCATGGGTGAGGCTAGCATGTTTTAGTCCCACTACTTTTAGTCATGGGACTAAAACGTATCCAAGCACCCTCTTAGTTTTATTTGAGGGGTGGGTTGTGCTGGACACCATTATTGTGACTAGCCTTTTTAATAGTACTATATGCATAATTTGGCGACGAACGCTCTCTATATGTACCACCTTTTTTTTAATTTCAAGTTTTGCTCCATGGCGCAATCCATCGATACTACTGCTGTACAAAAGTATACATTTTTTAAAAGGCTAGAGGGCGGGGCAGTCTAGCTTGGTTGGTTTCACGAGAGGCGAGGGCCTTTGTGATTTGATAGCTCATTACTGCTGGAAGGCGGGGCCTTGTGATTTGACTGCTCGTATAAATGCACCGACGACCTGATCGAGGAGGAGCAAAGAACCGTGCGGTATACTCAAGTTTTCCACTGGAGTAGTACTGCGACGGAGGAGCACGAAACACGGCAGCCCAGTGCCATATGGCGATAAAAAATGATCTAATTTGCTAGTCATCTCATTGTTAGCATTGTTCTATTCATTCCCTCAAAAAAACATTGTTCTATTCATGCCTCGCAGAGAACGTGACACGTGCGGCGAAACACTCGAAGCAAAAGATGAAACACAGGAGCAAAAGAAGAAGGAAGATTATCACCCCAAATGATCTAATTCGCCACAAAGTCATAACTACTTCTTCATCGCCTCCACGACCTCCATCTCCTTGCGCGTCTCCTCCGCCATCTTCTTCATTCTGTCCATGACGCGGGATTTCTCGACGCGAGCCTTCATCATCTGTTCCACGGCCGCATTACGTACCTTGACAGCAGCCGGGTGCTCGATGCGGAGCTTCGCCAACTCCTCCTTCTATTCCATGACGAGGGCCTGCAGCATCTTCATCGAGGAACTACTATTCTCATGCAGCTTCTTCCAGCCGGCGTTCTTCTCCTTCAACAGGTCGATCTCGTGGCAGAGCTTCACCTTGTCCTCCTGAAGTCGCAGGATTTCGCTGGTCGCCTTCTTCTCCGAGGCAATGCTCTTCTTCAGCAGCATCACCAAGCCGGCGGTCAACTCCCCCTGCTGATTGAGCTCAGCGGGCATGTCGTCGAGGCTCTCCTTCAGCAACTCCATCAAGCCTTGGATGAACTCCTTCTGCTTATTGAGCTGATCGGGCATGCCGTCGAGGGATAACGACTCCAGCTCCGCCGGATCGGCATGTTCGCCTCCGCGGCTAGGGCGCTCCTGGGAGCCATCGCCTGCCCGTGATAGATCTTTCGAGGTCTCTGCGTGGCGGCGAGCCCTCTCTTTTTTTCCGCAGCCTTGGTTGCCACTCCCTTGTTACGAGTAGTTCTCGACCTAGAGCTCTGCTCACCGGCCATGGCAACGACGGACGAAGAAGAAGCACTTATGAGGAGGAAAGGTAGAGTAATTTTCGGTTAGGTAGTTCCCCTTTTTATAACCTAAGTACTAGCACTAGTACTAATACCTGCATAGTGGGAACACGTTCAGGTTTGGTACGTACTAGTAGGTGTGAGCAAGCTTTCGAATGTGATGGGAACAAGGTAAAGATTAATTGATGGGAACAAGGTAAAGATTAATTGATGGTTTTGGTTTCGAGGCCCGAAACGGCTCCCGATGAGTTTAGCGGAACATAAATTTCAAGTACTACATTGCTCAAATGCGTAAATATTATGTTACTGTAAAAATTCGCACAAAATACGAAGGAGACCAATGGAAGTACTACTAACAACCCACGATTTAACTACTCGCATGCGCGCAGTGGAGTAATACTGTCTTTCTTCCGCCCTCACGTACACTCAATTTGCATGCGCTGTATTAATTGACCATCAATGAAGTGAACGACTTTACACGCGTCAAATTATCACATGGGGTGGATCTTGGTACAAAATTGCGTCCGCCCGTGTACCCGCGTGTGTGTGCGAGGGAATGAGTGCGTGCATGGCGTGCGTGCACATCTTCGCTTCGTGCATGTACCGCCAATATGGCTCAGGGAGGACGAGTACATTCTTCTGGAACCAGCAGCACATCACTGTGATCAATCCACGCAAGGAGGTCGCGACAATGCCTCCACATGTGCCACGTGGCTTCATGAACTGTAAGAGAGACACTGTGTAGCGTGCCATTGGTATTCTAATTTACGTGTTTTGCACATACTCGAAGTACTAGTAAGGTACACGTGCATTGCACGCATGAGATTTTGCAACCAAATTATGAATAAATACCACACTATAGCATGTAAGCTCTGAGTCATATATGCCTGATGTAGCCCTTCGTTTAATTCTTATAGTTCATCTCATTCAAAATCAATTAGTTTTTATAAAAAAGCTAAGAACACGGGAATAGGAAAAACATGGGATTATAGTGGAATGTCGTCTTGAATCCTACAGGATTGTACGAGTGTTTGATTGTGCATAGAAAAAATGCAGAATTCTTTCAAAGAGGTTTGAGTGGATGGGATGTTTCCTATGAAATCTAGTGCAAATGAATCATATGGAAAAATTCCTATGGTTTACAATCCTACGAATCAAACAACCAAGACAGGAAATATTCCTAATGATTAGAATCCTCCAAAATTCCTTTGAGAATCCTTTGAATCAAAGAAGCCCTTAATCTATTTTATGATTCATGGAATTGTGCATTGTAAAGCATAAAGTAAAAACAAATAATGGCAATTCAACTAGAAAAAAAGTTTGGGCAGTTATGATACGGAAGATTCTAGAACAAAAGAGAACCACTATTGTTTTGAGGTTTGTGCATTATGCTTAAGTTCAACCATGGAGTCTGCTAGATTGTACATGTGGCAAAATCTGGTGGGGGGCTAGAAGATGGTGCGAGGGGCCGAGTTGAGGGAGACTATGAAGGAATGCACAAGTGTGAGATCGATATTTAGAGAGAGGGGGCGAACACGTGCGCTGTTGCGCGCAGTGGCGGAGCCATGAAAAATAAATGAGCTAGGGGCCAAGCATTGCTAATCCTTTACGAGGAGGGTCAATTCATGAACTTAAACCATTTTTAGCAGCAATTGTCTAATGATCACATTCATATTAGCCTCGATATATAGTGATGTTAGGGGGGAGGGGGCAGGACCCTTACTGCCCCCTGTCTTCGCCATTGTGCACGCGTCTGAGAGATGAAGCGGAAGGCATGGATGATGAGAGGGGGACGTTGGATATATAATTAATGTGGCTGTATTAGCTATATATGTTAATCCTATATAGAGAGGTATAGATTGATCGATGTGGACATGGGAAAGAGGGTGAGACCTCACTGGATATATCGATTGATTAGAGGAACATCGATCGTTTCGCATGCACGCGTGAGAGATAAAGAATGCCCGATATGATGGAGAGGGGGATGTGTGTGGGTGTGTGCCTTTATGGGAGACTGACCTGAAGAAAAAGATTGTATGCGTGCGATGGATAATGCCGACTGGTAGTGTGTGTGCATGCATGCACGAGAGAAAGTTAGTGGTACAATTATAAAGAGAAGACTACTGTGTGGGTGTAAAAGAATAGGTGGGGTCATAATCAATGTAAAGTTGAATTCAAATATTTGAATAAGAGATCTTGATGTTTGAAACCCATGCATGCATGAATATAACGGAGATCTGCGCGGTGTGGTTTGGAAACGAGCATGTTGTAATGTATACACATTGAACAAGGTCAGACTGATTTGAATTTGAGATACCGATGGCAGACATCATTTGGCCACGTCGCATCCGTGCATGGACACACTATTCTAATTGGAGATGATGGGTGGCTTTCGCATCACATATCTATATCTATACCCCTATATATATATATTATATTATATATTTTTTTTATTGTGTGCGGGTAACTTTAACTTTGAAAGATGGTCGTTGGATGAGGCGAATCCGATGGTCCAAAGATGGCAAATTTGAGCACTACTGGCCGTTGGATATCATCTAGATTCCACCAGATTTCGCCACATGTATAATCTAGAAGACTCCATGGTTGAACTTAAGCATCATGCACAAACATCAAAACACAAGCACTTCTTATTTGTTCTAGAATCTTCCGTATCAGAATTGCCCAAATGTTTTTCTACATGATTTGCCATTATTTGTTTTTACTTTATGTCTTACGACGCACAATTCCATGAATCTTAAAATAGATTAGCTTTCTTATAAAAACTAGATGATTTTGAATGAAATGAACTATAAGAATTAAACGAACATCTACATCATGCATATATGACTCAAAGCTTGCATGCTATAATGTGGTATTTATTCATAATTCGGTTGCCAAATCTCATGCGTGCAATGCACGTGTACCTTACTCTAGTATAAATGGTGTTTGTGTGTGTGTTGTGCGTGTTGAGGTGCAAATTGTCTTTTTTTGGTACACGTTAAGCTTGTTCTTCCGAAATTTCAAGCCGCGCCTTGTTATGCCGAAAATTCAAGCTAGCGTCTCTGTCTATCGTGCTGCGAAACTCCCGCCTCTTGAACCCGCGCCTTGTTAGCCTGAAATATTTAAGATATATCTTTGTCTCGTTGCTCCGACAACTCCCTCCATCTCAACCCGCGCCTTGCTATTCCGAAATTACAACGCGCGCGAAAACTCCCACCTCCTGTGAAATCCCGACACACGAAATGCCCGTGGTACCCCTGAACCGAAAGAACCGCCTCAAATCGGTGGGGGTACTTTCGTAACTTACCCCACATTTCGGACAAGCGCGTCTCTAAGCCATGGTTCCCCACTGCCATCCCATCCACCCACCCATTCGTACACCAAGGCCGGGAAAACCCGCGACGAAACCCCACACCCTGCTCCGTCCGCCACCCAGCCGGAGCCTCTTCCCCGACGACGTCGTCCACAGCAACACCTCGACGTCCCTCATCCACCGTACCGGATGAGGATCCATCATCGATCTCATCGTCGCGCCGATTCAGCCACCCCGTCCTCCACCTCCAAGGAGCTGCCCCGACGTTCCCCACGTCTTTCGCGCCACCTCCATTCCCACACCACCGTCTTCACCTGCACCACCAGAAGAGCATCATCATCACCGTTTCCTCGGATGAAGCTGCGGCCTAATCGGCGCCACCAAAGAGGTTGCACACTAATCGCCACATTTTCTCCTTGATTCGATCTCACGGTGCTGCCGGCGCTCGGTCCCAAGCCGACACGACGCGGCTCCATCCACGGCGGCATCGCCGGCCACTTCCTCCACGGCGTCGCTCCCTCGGCGGCGACGTCCACATCAGTAGGAGCTGCTGCTGCTTTAGCTCTCGCTCGCGCTGCTGCTCTGCTCTTGCTCTCGGTCCCCTGCCTGGTCTGCTCTTGCTATTGCTCTTGCTCACGCTGCTGCTCTCGCTCTTGCTCTTGCTTGCAATGCTGCTTCGATTTAGGTACACTTCATTCGACTGAATCGACTTTTGGGTCAGTCGATTTTCAGGGGGTGGGGGGGCTCGCCGGGGTGAAGG